>NC_058087.1:100603367-100894989 GCF_014858855.1 Bufo gargarizans
CATTAAAAACAATTTTTTTTTACATGGCAAACCTAGTATAGAACACAATTTTAATTACATTTTATTTTAGGAATTTATTTTATGCTAATTCTTATAAATATAATTTATGGAATCAGTAAAGACTAGGTAGAAATCCTTCCAAACTAAACACTTACATCCTTACATATTTTGATTTCTAAGAAATAGTTTACATAATCAGCATACATGACTTAGAGCTAGAACAGACGGAAGAACATAGCTTATTAACATAAACAGTTACAAATAATCAAGGAAAACAAACAAAATTTTCTGGCACAATATACTATGAACCATGTTTTTGACACAAAAATATGGAGAAATCCAGCTTCCATAAAAATCTGTAGTTTATGCAAAAAGATAAAAAGACATCCACATAGACAACAGCGTTGCTGTAGACGTTGTTGTCTGTGTGTATGTCTTTTTACCTTTCGCATAACTAAACTACAGAGTTTTATGGAACCTGCATTTCTCCCTATTTTTGTGTCCGATTCAGGTGTTATCCATGCTTCCGGGAATCACCCACAGGTGATCTGGACTTGAGCTTTATAGTTATGAACAATGTTCTGTCCATAATGATCTACCAGTTCCTGTTTTGCCCATTCCCTTGTTAACCCTGTGGCGAAGTGTCCAAGATGTGGTGATCCAGAAGCTTGTGTGTGAACTTGTTGAGACTTTGGGTCCAGGGTTTTATAATCCACAGAGGTCATTAGGCTGAATGTTCTTGTCCCTGTGCCATGGCTTCTGTCTAAACCTGGTGGAGGAAACAGAGCACTCAGTGCTTCATAAATACTCAAGTTAGTCCAGGTCCAGCCTCCCCTGATCTCCCACCTTCTTTAAAGGCACTGCCTTGAGGGAAACTTTCACCTCAGGAAATACCAGAGAGCTGTATATAATACAAAGTAAACAAGCTCTGCACACAGGGATGTACTTAGAGATGGTAGAGAGCTGGATGCCCAACCCCAAATCCCCCCTTCCCCCCCCCCCCCGTCGCCTGTCGCCCTTTAGCCTGAGGTGCCAAAGAGCTTGTTCTGTCCCAAATGAAAACAGTACTATTAAAACTCTGTAATAGGTAATAGGCCTTGCAAGTTGCTACATATTTTGCACAGGGGCCCAGATGCTTCTGTCTGTACAGCAGTGTTAACTGTGTACTCTGACAAAGCAGATACAATAAATCCAGTTTATGCTGTAGCAGCTCATTAAGTTCAATGATTTCAATATTTACACGTGATTGAAATATATATATAACAAAAGTTTTACATTAATAAGGTTAGCATATGTTAGGTTATTTTATTTTTCTAACAACCCCACTAACAACCACCATTCATTATATTTTTCTTTCTTTGTAGGGACCTCCTGGACCATCCGGACAAATAGGACCAATTGGTCCATCAGGGAAAGATGTAAGCATATCTTCTATTATTTAATCTTAAACTGTACAGTAATTAGTAAGATGGTCTTTGTAAGCTATACTGCTTAATAGATCTATATCTTAAAACTCAATATAGTGCTTATAGTAATTACATTGTTGTGGCCTATAAAAGTCCGTTCCAGCAACTTCCTACCAGATAAAATATTAGTGTAAGTTTAAAGCCTAGTAGGTGGCACTGTATGCCAGAAATGTAAATGAATACAGTAAGGCTTCATAACAATATTTTATGCAAGACTTTGCTGTAATGCTGTTACATTGCAGTGTAATATTGTGTGATATCTTGTACAACCTGTGGGTTTGCAAAATATCAGATATGCAAATCACATATATTTTTCCCTAGACTCATGGACACCTTTTTTAGTTCATCTTGGCTGTACAGATCCATAGACACTCCAGACGGCCCCAATTTGTTGTCATATTCCCACCCATGTTTCTTGGAGATAAAACGTCTATAATAAGGTGTTCTTATACAACAAAAGGGTTTTTACTATGCTCCTGTGTATGAGGCCTTAGATGTAAGCATAGTTTCCTTACTTAATTTTAGTACAAGGTTGGTCTGATAATATGTACATTATAAGGGTTTGCATCAACTTACTTCACATTTCTAACTTTCTTTAGGGAGAACTTGGTAGACCCGGAAGACCTGGAGAACGTGGAGTAGCTGGTACTCCTGTAAGTATGACAGAGACAGATCCAATGACAGAGAAGGTCAGAAATACTATAGGTAGCCAGGGAACGGCTACCTATAAAAAAATAACATAATAAAATAAAATAAACTGTATTGCAGATCTAGAGTTTATCATTTGAAGTACATACTGTATATGAATTATGTGATTTGTGTAGCATTTGCGCTTAAGATTTCCTTGTTCTATATAGGGCTCTAGAGGACCTCCTGGAATGGCTGGTTTTCCTGGAATGAAAGGCCACAGAGTAAGTGCTATGCTGGTTTCTGTATTATGTAATTTTTTAGCTAAAGAACCAATTGCAGTTTAACATACAATGTGTATTTTAGTATGCATCTCCTTCTTTACTTAAAGCGGTTGTCCTGTTTTAGGTTGAAACCGGACAGAACATGTGATCTGCCTGCAGTAAAAAATAAATTGTTACTGACCCAACAGATCAATGCCATCTCCTGAAAGGGCTCTGTTTACCCAGCTGCAGCGGTGTCATCAGGGGGCGCAGCTAAAGGCTCATAGGCCCTGGTGCAAGAGTTAGACTTGGGTCCCCCTTCCCTCAGTGCTTTGTGTGTCTTCTGCAGCACAAGGGTCTTGGGCCCGGTAGCGACTGCTACCTCTGCACCCCCCTATAGCTACGCCCCTGGGTGTCATGTCAACAACATATGACTACTGCAGCCTTTCACTTGACTCTTCAGTGTACTGCTGAGACCATTGTTTGTCTGCAGCAGTAACATGTTGTCAACGTGATGTCTCTGCTACAGCCAGGTAAACAGATTTCTGCTGGTGCTTATTTCTTAAAGTTGATTGTGCTGCCAGGTACAAGTAAAGGCTTCTATATTAGGTCAGATTACAGCAGGCTCTTCTATGCACCCAAACATCTGAGTTCCAACAGGGATAGTTTCATCACAACCGATCCTTCTGAGGAGGTTAGAGTTGTGTGCACATAGTGAAGTTCCGCCACAAATCAAATCTTTTAAAAGGTTTTAATATACTCACAAAGGAAATGTATAAACGAGAATTAAGCAAAAACATTGCTTCCTCCTGACCCAGGTTTTGCCTAATTAGCTTCGTCAGGGGCGAACTGGTAGAACTGTAACAGCAGTGGGGGAGCTGTCAGGCAAGTAATGATATATGCTTTACTGCAGGTCGATTGCATGTGTTTTTTGTTTTTTCACAGAAACTTAACAACCCCTTTAATGTTGCATTCTGTAAGCTTTTGTGACACAAGTAAAATTAAACTCATATAATTTTTTAAAAAAGCAGGAAAAAAATGCACTACTGAAAATAGCCACTAGATGCTACATCTTTCTGTCAGCAGTGGTAACCCTGCACACCTGCTGACAACGCTAGGCAGGGACTGGGGCAAGGTGGGTAATCATACCTCTATGGCTGTTTTTATTATTGATAGGACTGGGAAAATTAAATGCTGCACCCACAATTACCCAAGAAGTAGTCCATCACTGTAAAGTGCTCTCGGCCCTGATCTACTTTATAACACCTTCTCTTTACTTTAGGTGACAGCTGTAGCATCCAGCCAGGGGACGGGTACAGTTATCACACATAGTACATGGTAGAACCCCCAGTGTGCATAGAAACTGGTGTAAATAATGAAATGTGCTGCAGCTCCTAGCTGATGTAGATTTCAGCCTCGCACATAGAATGTACGCATGATGAGGCCTGTGTCTAATCATAAATGAAACCCTGGTCTTGATCAATCAGGGCAAAAGGGGTATCATGCAGATTTCTCAATGTAGTTCATGAAATAGAAGCTTTCAGTAATGCATATTTCTACACTATGATATTATGATATTAATAATTCTATTCTCTGCAGGGTATAGATGGAAGAGATGGAGCAAAGGGAGATACGGGAGCTTCTGGACTCAGGGTAATTATTTTTTATATATATATATATATATATATAATGTGTGTGTTGTTTGCACCCTTAATCCTGTGAAACGTATCTGTCCATTTTTATTTTCTTACAATGTGTTTGTTTTTATTGTTTCATAATGCTTCTGCCTTTATTGTATTTATTTTGATTATTTTTCTTTACTAGGGAGAACCTGGAGCTCCTGGTGACAATGGATTACCTGGTGCAGCGGTAATTTATGTTCTATTTAAAGGCAACTCATCGACAAATCATACAAAAAAATTAAAATTGCATTACTGGCAAACTTATTGTTAGAAAAATATACAATTCATTTATAATGGAAAACAAGTTACAGTCTCATGTCTGATATAACTCAATTAATTAGGGGTGACCCTGCTTTAAGAAAAATGTTAATGATTTTTAGCATCAACTTACTGTATTAACTGTGTAAATTTAGAGATTCACTTCTAGGAAGCCTAAAAACAAATCTTTCATTTACATATATTTAGCAGCAGCAAACTAGCAGTGATTGTACTATATCATATATTACATTTGGATTTATGGAGAGAAATAAATATTAATATAACATCAGAATTGATTTTCATTATTCTACTTATTGTTCTAATTATTATTTTGTTCAGGGGAAAAATGTGCGATTATATTCTTTATATTTTTTTTAGGGTCCAAGAGGGCAAGCTGGTGAGAGAGGCCGTCCTGGAATACCCGGAACAGCTGTAAGTAATTGGTAGCTAAACTGGGCAAAATTAATAAAAGGTCTGATATAATATCTGATATAAATTAAATTGATTCATTAAGGGGGAAAATAGCACAGCAATCTTTATCTTCACCAATTATATGTATATATTGTTGTTCTATTTCTAAGCTGGTGGCTCTAACTGTATTTTCAATGTGCTTAGTATACAATAAATTATCAGAAACATTCTTACCATATTAAAGAAACCAAAGTACAGAGTGTGCTTAGTATGAAGAAGGCCCTTTATAGGAATAACAAATCATCGTGCCCTTCATTTTTTTAAAATCATAGCAATGCCACTAAAAGTGCTAGAGATCAGAGAGTGTTGTTGTAACAGTATTACAGGGCCCCATATTTGGGGGCCCCATTTTCTATTTTATCCAGGTCTACACTGTCTGGCTCCAGACAACCTGTCTATTGTTTAGGGCATAAACTTGTTTGGGGCTTTACTCTCCCTCTGTATGCTTATGATTTCATAAAGAGGTATATTCTGTTTGATTTTGTATGTATGATGCAACAAAAGCAATTGCAACATGTTCCATCAAATACCATATTATGGTGTATTAGCTCCTAGAAACATGGCACCCTGCAAATGAACTCTGTGTGCGTTAACAAGGGCTCTGCACAAAGTCATATTATAAGAAAGCAAATACAGAATATAATCTATACCTGTCAGCTTTGAAAAGGGGCATCACGGAGATTCAGAAATGGTGCATACAAAGCAGTGTGCAGCATGCAAAATTTTTGCCTGGCCCCAGGACACAACAACAACCTCTGGAATGTGTATTACAGATAGTAAATACAGTAGGATTACCCCAAAATTAATATATCCCCCATAAACTGCTACAAACCTTACCCAAGAGATTCAAAGTCTGCATATGTATATCAGAGTAACAGCCTCTCAATCCTCTTCTTACATAAAATCAAGAGTTCCTCCTACATTAGGATATATATATATATATATATATATATATATAATGCTAATCTCTTGTCACACAGAAGCCATGCCTATACAGTCACCCCATGGATGCAGACTGTGATTGACAGCCTCCCTTTAGCATTAATGTCAGAGATTAGGGAAAATTCTACTGAACTCTTTTTTCACTGCAATGAATGGAGATTATGGTGATGACTAAGGGGTGGGCTGTGACACATGGGCCAAGTGCTCGTGGCCTAACAAAAGTCACCAGAGCTATCCAATGTAGGCCCTATAAGAATTTAATAAAGGTATGCCCTAATAGATACCTCTGCATGCAAAGACTGTAATATATTATCATAGGCATTGTAAACCCCACAAAGGAGTAGATCCTGGCCAGGAGGGTGTTTAGTGCCCATACAGGAGCAATTCACTTCCACATGGTTGCAGTGAACACAACTTTACTAAGCAACTTCCTCAGGAGAGGTACAGTACACACCCACATATTTCTCAAAAGAGTCTTACAACAGTTCAACTTGGATATACTGTACCCCAACGGTGGTGATGGTTTCTTTGCTTTGTTTTTCCTATTGCTTTTTCCATGCTGCCAATAAATCATTTATGTAAGATGAATCATAGAAACAAATGGATAACTAATTCATATCTCCATTTATTTCAGGGTGCACGTGGTAATGATGGAGCACCTGGTACTTCTGGACAGACGGTAAAAACATTATGTGATTTGTTTTTATATTATACTGTATATTAATGGCATGGTAAATACTTTGAAAGCTAGAATCATGCAAGTAACTAAATTATTTTACTAAATAAAGTCTACTGCCTTGTAATAAATATTTTGTATCATTTTTTTTCTGTAGGGTCCTCCAGGTCCCCCTGGTAATGCAGGATTCCCTGGTGGCCCAGGCCTTAAGGTAAAGTAACTAAATGATGTATTAATATTCATTTCTATGGAAATATCAACGTTGACCAAACACTCTCTCATTTAATGTATCATTCATCATCTAATACAATCAAACTCATCATCTAAGACTGAATTATTATTTATTTTTTTGCAATATGGCTTTTAAGAGATTCAAAAATATCAGTTTAAAATGGGATACCCCTACTTTTTTTTTTTTCATTTTTACTCACTTATCTACTTATCGGGAGAACTTGCTTCTCCCAGTAAGAGAATCTGCATCTCCCAGTAAGAATTGCAATTAGCTTTTTAACTCTTTCCTCCCCTACATACAAAATGTTTCTCAAATATAGCCAGAGAGAAACCTATGGTATGTAATGCCCCCGTATTGTCCTTCTAGAGAGATGTTGTATATAGTTACATATTTCTCTGAGTTTAGAATTAGAATGAATTAAAGGAGTCTGGACCACTTCACCAACCTCAAAATGAGATCACTATTGCAGTATTAAGGAAAGTGGAAGGGGGCAGGAAAGTTACTGAGCATGTTAATCCACTTGTGAATGCCAGAGGAGGCTAACCACAGGGATAAACAGCAGGGGGCACTAACAAACAGGAAATGATTGCATATATTGCAATGATATTTCATTTGAAATACTCTATTCATTGCATAGGAATGTTTCCTAGGGAATAGCCCCTTTAAAATCTTTAATTCTTATGGGCCCATGCATTTTAACATACATAGCAAGTAGCATTGTTAATTATTTTTGTTCCAGCTACCTGCATGAGCACACAGGAATTGTGAACTACATAGCTGTAAAATAGCTTACAATGATTATAATAGTTAACAAAACACTTATGATAAATTATGTTTGAAGAATCTTGTTATTACATTCTAAGGAAGGACAATGTCATAAAGTGCTCTAAAGGTGACAGAAAGTATTGTGGTTAGAGAAACATGAAAGCATTGCTGCAGTGCTGTTTATTAATGATGATATTAATGACATAATTATTACAGCTTCATCCTTCACATCCTCTATCATGTTTTAATAAGTTAATGAGTTCTGTCAAGTTTTCAAGTTAGCGGAATCCTCTATTCACACTGCTGTACAGTTTTGCTGATAAGAAAAAAGACTTCTGGTTTGGATACTCTTTAAAGAGAGACTTAACTGAAACTTCAACTACACTTCGAAGGAAGGTTTAGAATACGAGTTTATTAAATATAATAAGTAGTATACACATGTAGTGATATTTGCACTTATCTATAAAAAAAAGGATAAAGAACATAATACAAAATTACATTAACACTTCAACTGGAGTCCTGACTCCTGACTACATCCAGAATCACCGATGGAATTCACATCATCTGACAGTGACATCAGCTGGGAAGCCCTTACAGCGACAGCAGTCAACATCGGGAAAACACTTATTAGGTCCTTACACGAGGCGTCCCCCCATAGGATGATCTTCTGACTTCTTTCCTGAAGGGTTACAGCTTTTTACAGTGTAAACAAAAAGATTCAATCCCTGGTGGAACGTAGCCAAGACATGAGCAGTATAAAGGGCCAATATGTTCCTTTTGTTCATCTGTTATCATTCCGGGCCATGGAGTGGCCAGTTTCTCCGGGTCTGCAGGGGGTCAGAATCCAAAAAGAACTTGGAAAATATATTCCCATGAAGTAAAACTCCCTTCAACAAACAATTCTAAACTAATCTTCAGTTCATTTACAGACCACCATGGTTCAAACAGAAACAAAATGAACAGATATAAACAGATACAAAAATATAGTTCAAATAATCAGAAACTACATCTTCACACTTTATGTACTCAGATATCTCCTGCAGTCCCATAAACAATACATCTCCACAGGAGGTTACTTGAAAACTTGCCACATCTCCTTTAACTATACAATAATAAACATATTAATTTTTTCATTTATTTGTTTATATAATAGGAATTCATACAGTTTTCTATGGGTGAGATCACATCTTGTTTTTCACCTACGTTTAGCGTGTACTTCAGGGAACCTCCAGGCGTACACTCTAAATGTGTTATTAGGGCTTAATTCGACAGAGAACAAAAGAGTATCCTTTTGCCCTCCGTCTGGCAGGTATCTGTCAGTATATTGCAAAGAAACAGAATGGAATAGTGTAGTAGACTGCACTATTCCATCCTGCATTCCTGTAAATAAAAAATGGATCAGTTTAACAGAGGCTATATAAGCCTATGGTTGATGGATGCCTCTGTATGGCATGACATTGCATGGCTGTGCACAAGTCTGAGGAGGATTTGTGACTCCCCTGTCCTACTGCTGCGACCTGAACCTCTGGTACAGATAGCTGAAAGAGGACAGAGGAGATATAAATCCTCATGTTCCGATGTGTCTGCAGGGGAAGGGGGAGCTGACAGGAGGGGCAAAGACAGTTTAGCAGCTTGTGAGCTGCAGAACTTCCTGGGGAAAGGGTTAGCTGACAAAGTGCTTTGTGTTCCGTGCAGCTGGGAGCCTGCTGCTAGGTAGGAGGGGACCTATGAGCAACGTATCCCACTCTATGCCTATACTGTGGGATACGTTACAGCCTTCCATCATAGGCATACGTCGGGGATCCTCCTGGCATATACCTCAGACGGAAGGCTCATAAATGAATGATGTGAAACCAGCATACTATGCATGTATTTAAAATTCTGCATGCATACCTTTCTGATATCAGGGAGTTGACCCCTATATGCAGAAAAATAATATAGCCCATGTCCCATCAGTCATATGTAATATATCCACGGCCTAACTGAAACATGGCATCAATCATGTGATACTTTGATATTCAGTAAGCAGTGCTACATGACATACATGTGCTGGGTCAGCACACAGGACACATTCATGTTATAAGTAAATAAGACTAGTGGTAGAAACGTGATTTTTATTGTGGTTATTTGTTATTGTGGTTATTACAGTAATTACTAGTTTTGAGCGCGAATATTCAAATTGCTAATTTTAATCAAGAATTCACAAATATTTAGAAGTTTATAGTGACACATATTTGTATTCACGAATAGTGTTGATCTTATATATTCTAATCACGAATTTATGGCAAATTTATGGCAAATTTATTTTATCGTGAACATCGGCACTTAGCAACATCCCTAGCAACCAATAGGAAAGTTGCCTACCTCTTAGTGTTGATCGCAACTTTTTATCGCAAATATATTACATTGCCGATTTTAGCAATCAAGTAAATAATGACTGAAGATCACGAATTCTCGCATTTGCGAATTTATGGCAAATATTCGGCCAAAAATTTGCAAAATATCTCAAATTCGAATATTGCCTATGCCGCTCGTTATTCATTCCGTCATAATAAAAGTCTATGCAGGGCAGCCCATAGACTTTCGTCATAGAAACGTCATGGTAACGGAGTACATAACGCAATTCTGCTTTTACCACCAAACGAAGCGTGAGCGAATTTCATAACATGCAATTCGCTCATCTCTAGTGATTTGTATAATGGCTATAGGCCTTCCCTTTTGCACAATGCTTTTTGAATCATGGTACATCACTAAGGCTCTGCACATGCCACGTTTGAACCCCCAGACATTTACTCCAGAGAACGGCTTTGAAATATGTCACTTAATAGCCATACAGCAACTTATGCTATCTGTAGGCTACCATTTAAAGAAGAAATTGTATACTATGTGATATATATTATTTTGGAAGCTGTGTAGAAAAGTGCATTACGTAAATGCGGCCTATGGATGTACTTAGAACTTTCCCAGAGCATAACTTGAAAGTAGGAGAGATATATGAATATAGTATAAAATGTATTTCTGTTTCTCATTGCTATTGTATTTTACCTGAAAAATAAAAACAAAAACAGAATGAATTACAATTCTTACAAGAGCTTGACATTTGTGTAGAAGTTGGAGTGGATGCCAGTTTTGACTATGGTTATTTAAGCTTATAAAACATACTTATTTTGTCTGTTTAGGGTGAAGCTGGATCACCTGGACCTCGTGGCTCTGATGGATCTCCAGGGGGTAGAGGTGAACCAGGCCCCCAAGGTCCTGTTGGTTCAACAGGATCTGCTGTAAGCAGTCATATATTTTAAATGTGTATATGCAATATACATGTTTATTTTTATTCACATTTAATATGACAATTCATCAACTTCATTAACTTAAATGTATTAATTCAGGGTCCTCCTGGTAGAGATGGCAATCCAGGTGGCAAAGGAGAAACTGTAAGTATGACAGAGCATGGAAAGCATATTTGGTTTTGTTTATTACAATATGTGCAAAGGAACTTAAAATTATTTTTATTCTCAAAAGGGTCCTGCTGGTATTCCTGGTGCTCCTGGTTTGTCTGGTGCTCGTGGTCCTCCTGGTCCATCTGGAACTAATGGAGCCCCTGGCTTGCGTGGTGCAGCAGTAAGTAACCAAAGACCATTGCATTATCTGAAACACAATGTCATAAATGAATTTAGAAAAGTTTTGTTTGGTAATTTACTATTTCTTCATTAAAATAATTTACAGTGTATATTCATTGTTTCAGGAGGTGTTTGTCATTAGTAATTTATTTGCAACTTTTCTTAGAATGTAGTAAAACTGATCTAAATAATACATGTATTTTTATACAAGATAAAACCTGTGTTTTGCTCCAGCAATTTTGTAAAAATGTGTAATGAAGTAAAGCAAGAGCCAAAAAACTATGGTATATGTTATATAATATAATGTTCATTTCAATATTTGGTCTAGACAATACCTTATGACTTTGATTTTTAGGGTGAACCTGGCAAAGATGGTTCTAAAGGAGAGGCTGGTGCAAGGGGAGAACGTGTAAGTCCTTGGATATATTTGAGATCTATTCTGTAATAAAAATAAAAAAAACATTTTTACTTAAATAACTATGGTATGTTGATATTGTTATATTACTGTGTTAAGGGAGAAGCTGGAACTCCAGGTGCACCTGGTGCTGCGGGAGAAGAAGGAAAAAAAGGAGCGAATGGTGAACCAGGAACAAATGGGTTACCTGGAACTCCAGGAGACAGAGTAGGTTTAGTTACATTCTTTTAAATACAGGAGACATGTTTTGTAGCACTGCATTTGCTCGGGTTTCAATTTAATCTAATACATTTTTGTGCATAAACAGCTATGTTTAACTGCCAGATATGATGTACTATGAAAATGAGAGATAAATATGATGTCAGTGTCAGACTGGGGTGCCTGGGGCCCATCAGTAAAATGTATTCTGGGGACCTACTGTATATCTACTTGGAAATGTAATCTGCTCACACAGCTGCAGAAGCAGCAAGATGTTATAAGATGATTATGGGGGGCCCCTGCAGTGACTTTTACAGGGCAGGTCCCTGGGGAAAGGGGATGCTGGCTGATCTGTCTGAGTGCCTAGAAAACATCTCAGCCACCAGATACATCTATAAACTAGGTACTTTCTTAAATAATCTACCTGTTTTTAATATGAACATAGGCTGGGGACATACTGTAGGCCAGTAATGGTGAACCTTTAGAGACAGAGTGCCCAAACTGCAACCCAAACCACAATTATTTATTGCAAAGTGCCAACACGGCAATTTGCCCTGAATACGGACGGGCCCATGCATCTGACGTCCGCGTGCATTCTGTATTTTGCGTAACGGGACAGCTGGCCCCTAATAGAACAGGACTATCCTTGTCCATAACACGGACAATCATAGGACATGTTCTATTTTTTTGCAGAACGGACATACAGAAATGGAATGCACACGGAGTAACTTCAGTTTTTTTGCAGACCCATTGAAATAAATGATTTTGCATACAGTCCGCAAAAAAACCTGGAATGGACACAGAAAGAAAATACGTTTGTGTGCATGAGCCCTACTACAGTCCAATATAGTGTATCTTTAATGTACTTTATCACTTAGCTATAACAGCCTGCCTGTATTCTGTGCACTGCCTGTGCAGTTCATAGGGCGCCCTGCGTTGATGAATGGCAGGGTATATTACCGAGAGTTTGACTGAAGAACACAAAAGACCTTCCAAATCTCCAGTGGCAGCCAGTTTTATTTTTTTTTTTGTCAAAAAAAAAAGACGGAGGTCTTCTGCCATGTCTGGATTTCCGTGAACTCAATCGGATTACTGATCTTTACCCCCTTCCTTTGATTCCTGATTTGTTTAACCAGATTGTTGGTGACAAGGTGGACTTAAGGGGGGCATATAATCTGGTTAGGATCAAGGAACGGGATGAATGGAAGACTGCTTTCAATACTCCTGAGGGGCATTGAAAGCAGTCGTGTTTGTAGTCGTGTATATGGGTGACATACTAATTTATTCTCCAGACGTGGAGATACATCAGGATCATGTTAGACAGGTGTTGCAAATCCTAAGGGATAATAAATTGTACGCAAAATTTGAGAAGTGTGTTTTTGCTGTACATGAGGTGCAATTTTTGGGATACCTGTTGTCGTCTTCAGGTTTTCTAAGGCATATTGGTTCACCATAGACTTTTCCCAGGATGCGGGTTCCCACAGAGACGGCTCTAGTGCCGCCTCTGGCACCTGTGCCATAGGTTCGCCACCACTGCTGTAGGCTATTCATATGTAGTGTAGTCAATGCCAGGTGCCACTTGTGAGGGGAACTAGGGATCCGCTTTGCCCCCTTTGCTCTGTTGGTCAGTCTGAGCCTGATAATAACAAAAATCATAAAACTTTATTTGGTAATTGTGGAGGTGCATACTTGTTTTAATTTACATTTCAGAATATGCTAGGTGTGTGAGAAATAACATTACATCTGACCATTTTATGACATGTACTTGCAAGATATGGCAAAAGATAGGACATTTCCTATACTTTTAATGGCGGAGGCACAGATCGGAAGCCCAGGGAAACACTGTGAAGTGCTTCCATGGGCTTTCGGGTCTGTGGCTCTGCACCACAAAAGATAGGGCATGTCCTATCTTTTGTTGTATGTTGCGGATTGCGGAGCTATTCAAGTTAATGGGTCTACAACCACAAAACAGAGTGCGCACAGCCAGTGCCCATGCATTGTGGACAACTATTCACGGTCCGCAGCACGGGCACAGAGCCTTTACGTTCGTGTGCATGAGTGCTCAGATATAAATTACAATTCATGCAGTAGAAATTGTCTAGTCAGTTATTTCTAAACTTATACAGAGCACAATTTTTTGGTGATTACTTTTCAGCTTGTTTATACTATACAGTAGATGTTAGGCTTTGCATTTAGTCTCCATGTTATGGTTTAACATAGGTTTTAACCCCTTAGCGCAGAACGCCGTGCATGTACGGCGGGGAAAACTGTGCCAGAACGCAAAACGCCGTACATGCACGGCGTTCATTTAAATGCTCCCCTGCCGAGATCGCGCACCTGATGCGCATATTACCGTGCTGTATCAGGGACCAAACATCTCCCCCTTGACAGCCAGGGACCGATCAGCTGTGGTCCCGGCTGCAGATCACCGCCGCAGATCCCGTTCGTTCACATGAGCGATATCATGCGTGTGCGCATGCGCGCACACATCTCCTCCTCTTCAGGCACCCGGCTGTCGCTGAAATGAGAGGATCGGAGATGAGAAATAGCTGTCTGAACATAATTCATTGTGATTGGTCCTGACTGTGGACCAATCACAATGAGTTATGTACAGGACGCTATCTCTCAACTTCGATCCTGTCATTTCAGTCAGAGAAGTTGGAGGCAGTGCAGTTAGACCTGTGATAAAACACACACACACACCAAAAGTGCCCCTCATCTGTCCCCTGTGATCCTCATCACCCCTCATTTGTTTCCTGTGCCCTTCATCACCCACTTATTAGTCCCCTGTGACCCTGTGCCTGTGTGCTGTCTGCCAATAGTGACAGTACATCAGCATCCCAGTCCCTGTCATCCATACCTGTTTTTGGCAAATCATTAGGGTTAGTTAGGGTGTTATTAGGGTTAGAGCTCTTATTTTAGGGTAAGTTAGACGTTTATTGAAAAAAAAAAAAAAAAAAATAATAATAATAATAAAAAAATTATAAAAAAATATTGGGGACGTCCGTACTTGTCCCTGATTATAAATACTCTGTTTCAACCCCCCCCCCCCATACCTCCGAACCTCTATCTTTTACCAGTAATATAAAGCTCCACAATTTTATTTTTCAATTTTTTCCTGAATATATATATATATATATAAATTTTACAAAATGTCTCAACGGGTGTACAGCGCCGAGGAGGCTTATGAAATACTTGCCTCAGAGTCTGACGCTGACAGTGGAGAAGAAGAATCTTTTCTTGTGTATAGCTCTTCTTCTGATTCATCAATTGACGAACCCTCTCACAGACGCAGTAGAGTTAGCAGCGCATCAACTTCTACAAATGACCCCAGCTGGACTTCTGCTACTAACTTTGTACCTCAGTTGCCGGACTTTACGGCCACTACAGGCATTCATGTGAACACTGCAGGGTTCACGGAAGCTGATTTCTTCCACCTTTTTTTTTCTGATGAATTGATAGACATGATGGTGGAGCAAACTAATATTTATGCGAATCAATTTTTAGCTGCCCACCCCAACTCATACTATGCAAGACCCCTTCAGTGGACTCCCACGACCCCTTTGGAGATGAAAAAATTTTGGGGTCTAATACTTAATATGGGGATAATTAAAAAACCATCACTACGGTCATATTGGAGTAATGACCTTCTACATCACACACCACTATACCGCACCATTATGTCAAGGACCCGATTCGAAAGTCTCCTGAAATTTCTACATTATAACAATAATGCAGATTGTCCACCCCCTAATGATCCTATATACGATCGTTTATACAAAATTCGGCCCATTATAGATCATTATAATCTCAAGTTTGCCCAAGTCTACACCCCCCAAAAGCATCTGTCCATTGATGAATCCCTTGTGCACTTCAAGGGCAGACTGCATTTTCGCCAATACCTGCCCAACAAACGGGCCAGATATGGCATCAAACTCTACAAACTATGTGAAAGCCAAAGTGGCTATACCCATAAATTTAGAGTTTACGAGGGAAAAGATTCAAAAATTGAACCCCCAGAGTGCCCCCCTATTCTTGGAATAGCAGGAAAAATCGTATGGGACTTGATTCACCCCCTGCTAGGTCAAGGGTACAACTTGTACCTTGACAACTTCTACACAAGTGTCCCACTACTGAAATGCCTGTTTTCCAGAGACACTGTTGCATGCGGTACTATCCGACGAAACCAAAAACATCTGCCAAAAAATTTTATAGACCAAAGGATAAGAGTGAGGGAAAGCAGGGCAGTTTGCAATGATAACATGATGCTTGTTAAGTACAAAGACAAGCGTGACGTCTTTGTACTTACTACCATACATGCCGACAGATCAACCCCTGTTCCAGTTCGTGGATCCACAGAATCAGTCCCCAAACCTGTGTGCATCCAGGACTATAATAAGTTTATGGGAGGGGTGGATCTGTCAGACCAGGTACTGCAACCATACAGTGCCCTCCGCAAAACTCGGGCATGGTATAAAAAATTGGCATTGCACCTGACGCAAATTGCCCTCTATAATGCTTTTGTAATTTACAGAAGTGCAGGAAACAGAGGAAAATTCCTGCACTTTCAAGAAAAAGTAATAAAGAACTTTTTATTTGGGGAACAGGAAGGGGAAGGGAGCAGGGCCACAGGAAGTGAGAGCAGAATAATACGAGGACAGCATTTCCCTGGGGTAGTTCCCCCCACAGAGACACGGAGAAGGCCACAAAAAAGGTGTCGGGTATGCTCCAGAAATGGAATCAGGAAAGACACAATTCATTATTGTGAGACGTGCCCCTCAAAGCCGGGTCTTTGCATAAAAGATTGCTTTAGAATCTACCACACCTCTGTTGACTTTAACTAAACCCCCTTTGATCATTTTATAAAACACCCCCTTGAAACTGTATGCTGGTAAAAATTCTAGTTTCCCGTTTCTCCACATTTCAATTGGCATTCTAATAAAACCCATAACAAAGCTAAAAATTCTCATTACACCCCTAGATGAATACCTTGACGGGTGTTATTTTACAAAAGGGGACTAGAACTTTGCTTATATATATATATATATATATATATATATATATATATATATAAAATTTGTAGGATACGGAATACATCAGGTGATGCTTATCAGTACACTGAACTTTACAGTGTGCCCATACAGCAGTTTACGGCCACATATGAAGTGTTGCCATATTCAGGAGAGAATGGGTAACAAATTGTGGGTGTAATTTAGTCTGTTACCCCTCGTGAAAATAAATAATGTGGGCCTAAAGAGACATTTTCTTGTAAAAAATTAAGATTTTCCTTTTTACAGCCAAATATTTCTAAATTCTATGAAACGCTTGTTGGGTCAAAGTGCTCGCTACATGCCTTGAAAAATTCCTTGGGGGTGTAGTTTCCAAAATGGGTTCACTTCTTGGGGTTTTCCACTGTGGAGGTACCTCAGGGTGTCTTCAAATGTGACATGGCACCTGAAAATTATTCCAGCGAAATCTGCCCTTCAAAAGCCATATAGCGGTCCTTTCCTTCTGCGCCCTGCCGTGTTACCATACAGCAGTTTGCGGCCACTTATGGGGTGTTTCTGTAAACGGCAGAGTCAGGGCAATAAAGATACAGTCTTGTTTGGCTGTTAACCCTTTGTTAGTGGAAAAAATGGGTTAAAATGGAAGATTAGGCAAAAAAATTTAATTCTCAAATTTCATCCCCATTTGCCAATAACTCTTGTGCAACACCTAAAGGGTTAACGACGTATGTAAAATCAGTTTTGAATACCTTGAGGGGTGTAGTTTCTTAGATGGGACACTTTTAGGGACTTTCTACTCTAGGGGTGCATCAGGGGGGCTTCAAATGGGACATGGTGTCAAAAAACCAGTCCAGCAAAATCTGCCTTCCAAAAACCAAACGGCGCACCTTTCACTCTACGCCCCGCTGTGTGGCCGTACAGTAGTTTACGGACACATATTGGGTGTTTCTGTAAACAGCAGAGTCAGGGCAATAAAGATACAGTCTTGTTTGGCTGTTAACCCTTGCTTTGTTAGTGGAAAAAATGGGTTAAAATGGAAAATTAGGCAAAAAAATGAAATTCTCAAATTTCATCCCCATTTGCCAATAACTCTTGTGCAACACCTAAAGGGTTAACGAAGTTTGTAAAATCAGTTTTGAATACCTTGAGGGGTGTAGTTTATAGAATGGGGTCATTTATGGGTGGTTTCTGTTATGTAAGCCTCGCAAAGTGACTTCAGACCTGTAGTGGTCCCTAAAAATTGGGTTTTTGTAAATTTCTGAAAAATTTCAAGATTTGCTTCTAAACTTCTAAGCCTTGTAACATCCCCAAAAAATAAAATATCATTCCCAAAATAATTCAAACATGAAGTAGACATATGGGGAATGTAAAGTCATCACAATTTTGGGGGGTATTACTATGTATTACAGAAGTAGAGAAACTGAAACTTTGAAATTTGCAAATTTTTCCAATTTTTTTGTAAAATAGGTATTTTTTTATGCAAAAAAATAAACTTTTATGACCCAATTTTCGCAGTGTCATGAAGTACAATATGTGACGAAAAAACAATCTCAGAATGGCCTGGATAAGTCAAAGTGTTTTAAAGTTATCACCACTTAAAGTGACACTGGTCAGATTTGCAAAAAATGGCCTGGTCCTTAAGGTGAAATAAGGCTGTGTCCTTAAGGGGTTAATACGAAGAGGCATAAACTCTTGTGATGCAAAGACTCCAAAGACTCCTGTGTCGTAAATCCTATACTGAACCAAATATAATTTATATTAGTCTTGTGACATAATATTCTTGAAACTACGGTTTAAATGTATGTTTATATTAATCAATGATAAAAATGGCATACAAGCTCATTGATTTCACAGCCATTACACTTAGCTAAAGTGTTATATCTATATGCATTCTCTTCTAGGGAGCTCCAGGTTTCCGTGGACCCCCAGGTAGCAATGGAGTACCGGGTGAAAAGGTACAGTAATTCAATTCTCTATTAGATAGATAGATACATAGATAGATAGGTAGATAGATAGATTATAAATAGTTATTAAATATTCAACTATTTGTTTATATATATTTAGGGGCCTGCAGGAGAACGTGGACCAGCAGGTAGTCCTGGTCCAAGAGGTATTCAAGGTGAATCAGGAAGAGATGGAGGCCCTGGTCTACCGGGATTGAGGGTAAATATTTATATGCACATACTTTTTATGTTTGCTACAGTTGCCTTATAGTACTGTTTTGTAGCACTTTTCATTCCATTGTAAACATTTTAAGACCAGAAATTGTCAGTCTATTCAGTTCTGCAATCTCTCAGGCAAAAAAGTGCTTGCTGCATAATGCAGCGTCCTACCTAGATGTAAATTCATAGTGAAATTAGGATGACAGTAAACTTAAAGGGAATCTGTCACCAGCAATCCCCTCCCAATCCACCTGTTTGCAAAGACATATGGCTGTAGTTCACCTGATTTAAACTCAGTTTTTGTTTTGTTGATCTGAAGCTTCGTTCCTGAGTTATAATAACTTTTACTTATATGCAAATTAGGTCTTGGTGCAATGAGGGTGTCACTACTGTTCTTGTTGCACCCAAGCTCCACTAATTTCTGTGGCCAGCTCTTCCCTCGCTGGGGAGGGTCTGGCCACATAAGGAAGTGGAGCCTGGGAGCAACAAGAGCAGTGGTGATTTCTTAATTGAAACAAAGCTTGAATTTGCATATTAAGAAAAAATATCAAAACTCTGGACAGAGAGTTTGGTCAAGAAAATAAAAATAGTGTTTTAATCATGTGAACCATAGCTATGTGTCTATGATAACAATTTTATAGGGAAGTCGCTGGTGACAGATTCCCTTTAATCTAATTAATGAGAAAGATAAAATATATTGTAAATTTTGGAAGCAAACAATAAATTGTTATGAAACTGCAGATATTCGTTGAAAAGAAAATATGATTACAACCTGCTAAGTCATACAGTATGGAGTATAATATTTTATTCTGCATTTTAGGGTCTTACAGGAAGTCCAGGTAGCCCTGGATCTGATGGCAAGGCAGGACCCTCTGTAAGTGTTCAATGTTTGGTTAAAAATTGTAACATTTTTATAGTACTTGTTATAGTAAGATGCTTATTTTATCATATTGCTTTTGAAAATCATGTTATTGCAATTGTTTGCAAAGGAGAGGTGTAATTATTTTTCATTCTTTTTGTCTGACATGTGACCTGTCAGTACTTACTTTTTGCTGGATTTATAGCAATTTAAGAATTCCTGACTTTTCTTTTGAGGGTCCTCCTGGAGAATCTGGACGTTCAGGCAACCCCGGCCCACCAGGCCCAAGAGGTCAGCCTGGAGTTATGGGCTTCCCAGGTCCAAAGGGTAATGAGGCAAGTACTCTCCAACATTTGTTGGAATCTTTGTAATTTATTGTGAACTTGTGTATATAGCACTACATATAATTAGAATATGTCATAAATGACTTCTAAGAGTATTGAAGTAATATTTTCTTAACTAATCTGCACTTTTCTATAGGGAGCACCTGGCAAAAACGGAGAAAGAGGTGGCCCTGGGTCTCAGGGACCACAGGTATGTCATTCTGAACTTTTGCACTTACACTATTAATATTTATTAAGTTTTAAATTATAATTCCATGTATTAAAATGTATTTATTAGGGTCTTTCTGGAAAGAATGGTGATCCAGGACCACAAGGTCCACCAGGAGAAGCAGTAAGTACTCTTACAATTTTAGCATGTTTCGTATACCTTAAGTATAGAAGATATGTGACACAAAGAAAATGTTTGCTGCAGTGCAAACATTAGGCTTACTTTGAAAACATATTTAAATTTATTGGTATTTTTACAGTACTACATTTAACCATTAATATGTTCCCAGCCTATCAATAATTGCTTTTGGCAAGTAATTCTAAGAATCATAGATGTTTACTGAGAAACTTGTGCATTTACTAGGGTCCTGCAGGTGAACGAGGAGAACAAGGAGCAACAGGTCAACCTGGCTTCCAGGTAAAATTGGAAAATCTTTACCTATTTGTATAACCATTTTCATGTTTTAAATCTGCATAATTCAAAAGTCATAACTTTTTTAGTTTTTTTCCCTTGACATATCTGTATGTAAGGCTTGTTTTTTGCAGGACAAGTTGCATTTTTTTAAAGTCATAATTTGGGGGGTACTTTAAATGTATTACATAATATTTATATTTTTGGGGGAGGATAACCACATGAAAAAACACAGCAATTCTGTCTGTTTTTTTTTTTTTTTGTGTGTTTTGATGTTATAGTTTTTAGTGTGCTATAAGTGACACAATAACTTCTAGTCAGTACAGTTTTGCAGGCCAGTACAATTATTCCAATACCTAATTTATAATTTTTTTAAATATTTTTCTACTTTTGTATAATACAATCTCTATCTATAAAGTATATAATTGTGTTGCTAAATTCAAAGACTCAAAAATATTCTTTTTCTATTGACTGAGCCATTTGAGTTTGATTTTGTGGGAAGAGTTGTAGTTTTCATTGCTGACTTTTTGGTTGGTATATGAAACTCTGATATTTTCTAGGGCATTTTTTTCTCTATTTTCTTCTCTCTCTTTTTTATTTATTTATTTCAGAACTTTTGCTCCCCAACCCCCCCCCCCCCCCCCCATTAAGCTCTTTAAAACAATTATGACAGCAATAGTAAATAATGTTACTGACATATATAGTTATGGGTAACTATATGGTTGATGGTGTTAACAAACAGTGCCTGTTTTGCACAAGTGTCCAGGGGGCAGATAACTGTATGTATACACACAAATCATAGTATAGGAAGTAACAGTGGCTTGTTCTGAACAGGCCTTTAGAAATTATCCCTTTTTGGGATCAGCAGCACAGTGTCGATCTGGAAAGGGAAATGTCTAAGGTGTGTAGAGTAATAGTGTCATGTAGCAATAGAAAAAGCAGCAGTGGCAGCACAGCATGGAAAAGCAGTAAATGTATGTTCAGCTGTTTAGAGAAAGTAGTAGTAGTGATGGCTGTGTAGTGGGTTATGGTAGTGACAGTAGATAGAGTAGATGCTGTAGAGGTGGCAGCAGCAGTCGTGTCATACAAAACATGATGGCAGGCAGACAGTGGCAGTGGTATAAATAGCCCCTGTCAGAAATGGCATAAATATTCACTGGCCTCAGCAGCAGGTGTTTGTCAAACTAAATGAGGCATGGATCCATGAATATTTTCAAACATAACATTTAGAACACTGGTGGATGACAAGTTTCTCTGTTGGGTGAAAACCCTCTTCCCTTGAAGCTGCAAAGTGCACAGCAGTGGCGGCATCTGGAGTTGTAACAACGGTCAGGGACAATACATGTCCTTTACGGTCCACTGGGTGAATGTGGTTCCTGCACAGACACACCAGCAACTTGGCCAGGTGATGCTGCTTCCGCCTCCACGTTGTCATGCCGTTGGTTCAGCGACAATGTCCGCCTCTGCCTCCTCATCCTCCACCCTGTCCTCAGCCTCCACTGCAGGGAAAATGCACAGTGCCCTTTCAGCATACCACATGTGCAGGTCACGTCGGTGTCATGCTGTTCTGCACCTCGTTTGCCTGGGCGAACGGGGTCACACAGGGGAGGAACTGTTCCATGTCCTTCCTTCAGCAAGAAATCGAATCCAGGCTTTCTCAGCGACTACTGAAAATCATAACCATGGTGTGACCAACAATGGGAAGAACATTGTGTCTGTGCTGCGTCAAGGAGGGCTGAGCCATGCGCCCTGCATGGCACACGTGTTCAATTTGGTTGTCAGGCGGTTTCTGAAGTCTTCCGCCCATCTGCAAGACATCCTAGAAATGGACAGGAAACTTTGCATGCACTTCAGCCTCTCGTACACCGCAAAGCACACCCTCTTTGAGCTGCAGAGGCAGAATGGCATACCCCAACATAGGCTGATATGCGACGTTTCCACCCCTTGGAATTCCACCCTCTATATGTTGTACCGACTGTAAGAACAGAGAAAGGCCATCAGCGATTTCCTGATGATCCAAGCGGACAGGAGTACTCCCCTGTGTAATTTCGATGTCAGCCAATGGCACCTCATGCATGACACCTGCTGTTTGCTCAGGCCCTTTGAGGCTGCCACGTTATTTGTCAGTCACCAGGACTACAGGATGAATAATGTCATTCCACTGCTTCATGTCCTGGAACAGATGCTGCTACATATGGCTGGTCAGGGGACTGGAGACTTGGTGCCTAGATCTCATGGCCACCTGAGCCCTGTGGGGGCTGAACTGGAGGAGGAGGACATTGAAGTGCAAGCAATGTCTAGCGAAATGGGTGGTTTTTCTACACAGGTGACAGAAGAGGAGAAGTAGGAGCAGACAGATGAGCTATAGGGCGATGAGGAAGATGAGGCAGAGGACCCAGATAAAACTTGGCAGTATGCAGTGGAGATGGAGGCAGGGAGTCCCTCTGAGTCACCTGCGCAAATGGCCCACTGCATGCTAACATGCTTGGGTAGTGACAGCCAAATAGTCACTATTTGGCAGAGGGGCGACTTCTGGCTCTCCACCTTGTTGGACCCTCACTACCGGTCCAAAATGGGGGCCTTTTTTACACCCTTTGAGAAAGAGGACAATCTGAACTACTATAGAAACATCCTATGAAGTCAGTTGGCCACTGCCTAACCTATCTGCCCCATCGTCCATCCTCTCGCAGGTCTGACCAGGGGGGGGGACCCCTCTGTGCTCACGTTCCACTGCCATGGCTGCTGGGGAGGGGTGAGGTGGCAGGAGCAGTACCAGCTCCATCAGCAGCAGCCAGTCGCTGATGAGCAGCTTTCTTCACCTGCATAGTGAAGAAACTAGTCACCAGCAGTTAGACCTAGAGCAGAACCTGAACCAGCAGGTGGTGGCATACTTGGAGTACATCCTGCCAGCCCACCTTGAAGATCCGCTGGACTACTGGGCAGTCAAACTGGATTTGTGGCCACAACTGGCCGAGTTTGCCCTGGAGAGCTGTCCTGCCCATCCAGTAGTGCGGCATCAGAGTGGGTGTTTAGTGTGGCGAGGGCCATAGTTACCCCAAGAAGAACTTGCCCGTCCACCAAAAATGTGGAGAGACTGACCTTTGTCAAGATGAATTAGGCGTGGATCAGCCAAGATTTCCACCCACCAATTCCTGATGCATCAGACTAGATCATCCATAGTGCCACACAAACACTTTCACAAAAGAGACTAATTTCATATGGCTACCTGCCTCAGCTACTATTATGATGGTGCCACCCGCCTGATGCCACACATCTGATGCCAAGTGCTCCTTCTTTCACCCACCATCTTCAGCGGGTATTGGTATTGCCACCAAACTTCACACTCTGTCACCGTATTACTTTGTGGTCTCCTCATGCTGCTCCTACCTCCACTCTATGTCACCTTGCCACTCTGTGCCCTCCTGATGCTGCCGCCACCTCCAGACTCTGTGATTGGGCCACTCTGTGGTCTCCTCATGCTGTTTTCACCTCGCCACTTTGTCACCTTGCCACTCTCTGGTCTCTCATGCTGCCGCCACCTACACACTAAGTCATTGTGCCACTCTGTGGCCTCCAGATGCTGCCGCCACCTCCACACTCTGTCATTGTGCCACTCTGTTGCCTCCTGATAGTGCCATCACCTCCACCCTATGTCACTTTGCCACTCTGTGGCATCATGATGCTGCCGCCACCTCCACTCTATGTCGTCTTGCCACTTTGTGGCCTCCTGATGCTGCCACCACCTCAACACTCTGTCATTGTGCCACTCTTTGGCCTCCTAATGCCGCCGCCACCTCCAGACTCTGTCATTGGGCCACTCTGTGGTCTCCTCATGCTGCTGCCACCTCCACACTATGTCACCTTGCCACTCTGTGGTCTCCTGATGCTGCCACCACCTCCACACTATGTCACCTTGCCACTTTGTGGCCTCCTCATGCTTCTGTCACCTCCTTACTCTGTCATTGTGCTACTCTGTGACCTCCTGATGCAGCCGCCACCTCCACACTCTGTCATTGTGCCACTCTGTGGCCTCCTGATGCTGCCGCCACCTACAGACTCTGTCATTGGGCCACTCTGTTGTCTCTTGATGCTGCTGCCACCTCCAAACTCTGTCATTGTGCCACTCTCTGGTCTCCTCATGCTGCTGCCACCTCCACAATATGTCACCTTGCCTCTCTGTGGCCTCCTCATGCTGCTGCCACCTCCACTCTATGTCACCTTGCCACTTTGTGGCCTCCTGATGCTGCCACCACCTCCAGACTCTGTCATTGGGCCACTCTCTGGTCTCCTCGTGCTGCTATCACCTCCACACTATGTCACCTTGCCACTCTGTGATCTCCTGATGCTGCCACCACCTCCACACTATGTCACCTTGACACTCTGTGGCTTCCTCATGCTGCTGCCACCTTCTCACTTTGTCATTGTGCTACTCTGTGACCTCCTGATGCTGCCGCCACTTCCACACTCTGTCATTGTGCCACTCTGTGGCCTCCTAATGCTGCTGCCAACTACAGACTCTGTCATTGTGCCACTCTGTGGTCTCCTCATGCTGCCGTCACCTCCACGCTATGTCACCTTGCCACTTTGAGGCCTCCTCATGCTGCTGCCACCTCCCCACTCTGTCATTGTGTTACTCTGTGACCTCCTGATGCTGCCGCCACTTCCACACTCTGTCATTGTGCCACTCTGCGGCCTCCTAATGCTGCCGCCATCTACAGATGCTGACATTGGGCCACTTTGTAGTCTCCTGATGCTGCTGCCACCTCCAGACTCTGTCATTGTGCCACTCTCTGGTCTCCTGATGCTGCCAACACCTACACACTCTGTTATTGTGCCACTCTGCAGCCTCATGATGCTGCCGCCACCTCCAGACTCAGTCATTGGGCCACTCTGTGGTCTCCTCATGCTGCTGCCACCTCCACACTCTGTCATTGTGCAACTATGCGGCCTCATGCCTCTATTATTCTAATGCTGCTGCCGCCACCTGTACACTTTAAATGCAGCAGGAGCAGACAGTCATAGGTTAGTGAAGCAGGAGAAGCTGAGCCAAATGCACAGGTTATTATAGTGGGAGATGTTCTCTGCCACACTGGTAAGTACGTGGCGCAGCATCGTTCTCCCTCAAATTCTACCCCGTGACTGATGAGTGTGGACCACAGTATCCTCTACAGTGTAAAATTTGATGTCAAGTCCCCCTCTATTGGCCCACATATATAAATGCCTTAGCATGTCACGTGGTCATCCAACTACATTGTGGCAGTATTTTGGTTGAAAATGGACACAGGACATGCCAAGGAATATATGTATACTAGATTAGTGTTTTAGATTGGAACTTAGACGGTGTGTTCTTATTAGTGATGGATGAACATTGGCCGGGATGTTTCGCGAACACGCTTTTGCGATCAAATGTTCGCGAAGCGCATGTTCGCGGTGGGCCCTTATTCACTTTATTTGCTGGCGCACCTGAAAAAACTTCAGGTCATATTTGCAGCCACCAAATACATACTAGAAGTGCACAAATGGTCCCTCAACATGGACAGTGACATACCAGAGGGGGATCAATGGCAAAAATTCCCACAAAAAATATGTATTTTAATCAGGGGCCATTTTTATGCGTCTTAAAGGGAAACTCTAAAAAATGTGCCCTACTGCAGCCTAGAAATTTTTTATTTTAGGCCACAGGAGTACAGGCCCCAAAAATTTGGCATTTACCTGACAGAAAAGAACAAGTTATTATGTGGCTGGAGGTATATTAGACAGTCAGTGGATAATAATTTTACTATATGCCAGTACAGGCCCCAAAAATTAGGCATTCACCTGACAGAAAAGAACAAGGGATTATGTGGCTGGAGGTACATTAGGCAGTCACTGAACAACAATTTTACTGTAGGCCAGTGGAGTACAGGCCCCAAAAATTTGGCATTTACCTGACAGAAAAGAACAAGTGATTATGTGGCTAGAGGTATATTGGACGGTCAGTGGATAACAATTTTACTGTAGGCCAGTGGAGTACAGGCCCCAAAAATTAGGCATTCACCTGACAGAAAAGAACAAGTGATTATGTGGCTGTAGGTACATTATGCGGTCACTGAATAACAATTTTCCTGTAGGCCAGTGGAGTACAGGCCCCAAAAATTAGGCATTTGCCTGACAGAAAAGAACATGTGATTATGTGGCTGGGGGTACATTAGGCGGTCACTGAATAACAATTTTACTATAGGCCCCAAAAAGTAGGCATTACCTGACAGAAAAGGCCTTGTATGCTGCTGAATATACATACTGTAAGCAGGGGCGTAGCTATAGGGGGTGCAGAGGTAGCAGTCGCTACCGGGCCCAGGAGCCTAAGGGGCCCAAAGACCCTTGTGCCACATAAGAAGACACTGGTATTATAGAAAGTGTATGCAGGTTAGACCTCTGGACAGAAGGGGTTAGGTTAAGAATTTGGTATGGAGGAGGGGGGGGGGTGCAGTTTCAATTTTTGCCTCATGCAGCACAAAGGTTTGAGGGAAGGGGGGCCCAAGCTGAACTCTTGCACCAGGGCCCATGAGCCTTTAGCTACGCCCCTGACTGTAAGACAAGGACCATTCTTTGTTCTGGATGGTGGCAGATATGTGTGGGCTGGCATAAGGAAATTCATTAAGACGTGGTCATCACAGATGTTGAATTCCTCCGAGATCAATGCCTCATTAATTTTTTGAAAGGTCAGGTAGTCCACACTGTCGTGAGCTAGGCGAGTCCGCTTATCGGTCACGATCCCCAGTGCTGTGTTGAACATACTTTCGGACAGGACACTAAACGAGGGGAAAGCCAAGAGTTCCATGGCAAATTGTGCCAGCTCTGGCCACAAGTCAAGCCTGCACACTCAGTAGTCTAGAGGTTCCTCTCTTCTCGGAACGTCCACATCGGCCGTTAACCCGATGTAGTTGGATGCCTGAAGGTCTAGGCGTTCCCTGAGGCTGGATACAGAGGGCAGCTTTCGATGGGTTGGCTGCAAGACTGATCTCATATACGAAGTGACAAACACATCTTCAAACCACCCTCTTCTTGCAGGGCAATAGCGTGCACAACAGCAGAATGCAGCATCTTTCGCAGAAAGGCCTGGAAATGCTGCATTCTGCCAGCCCCTTGTGATGCTGGTAACATGTCTGCCATTTTGTGTTTGTACCAGGGAGGGGTCTAAGCATGTTGTCACCCAGTACTGGTTCTTGCCCTTTATGCTTTTTATACGGGGGTCCCTCTTCAAACACCGGAGCATGAAGGCCCCCATTTGCACTAAATTGGAAGCGGTCTCCTTCTCCCAGGCACAGACAACACCAGGGATCCCCGAAAAGTTTAGTCCCCCTCAAAGCCTGCTATTCTTGCTCCACCCACTCCCCCCAGCCACCATCCTCGTCTGACTCCTCTTCACACTCCTGCTGACTTGTCTCACATGGAGTAGCCCCCCCTGGGAATTCATTCAGCATTGCAACTTCCTCATCTTCCAGCTCCAACTACTCGTCGGCTTGATCAATGACACAACGCAATGCACACTCCAGAAAGAAGGCGTAAGGTATGATGTCACTGATGGCACCCTGGCATCAAATGACCACAGAAGTCTGCATGTGTCACGCATGAGCAGCCACTGGCGCAGTAAAAAGAAACCAAGCTCCCTAGAACCTGTCCTGCTGCACAGTTCGTACAGGTAGTTGCTGCTGGAGCAGCCTATCAAGCATATACAAAGTGGATCTCCAGCGCATCGGTCTGTCACAAATCAGGCATCCAACGGGCAGGTGGTGTCGCCACTGAACGTCAGCAAGGCGAGCCATGACTGTGTAAGATCTTCTAAATACTAATACTAATTGCCAGAGATTTTCCTGGCATTCCGCAAGACGTCCTGGACCCGGGGTATTTGGCTGCACGACTTGTGCCATGCACAGCACGTGTGTCATATTGCCCTGTTTAAGCGCTCTCAGCAGATTGGCAAAGTTGTCGTATACTACTTTACCAACTGTCAAATTGAGCAGGGTTATCCACTTATCGGCCTGTGACCACAGAGCTGAAAGCAGTGCAGGACTGGTGTAGCTTTTGGCTACCAGGCACAACAGACGCAGCACAGCATGGCAACGTCTCACCTGGCACATCAAATAGGTTCTGGGAGCTTGAGGGGTGCAGCGGAAGAGGCGGTAGCAGTGGAAAACTAGGAGTCAGCCGAGGAGGAGACAGAGGACGAAGTAGGAGGAGGAGAAGAAGAGGCAGGCCTGCATCTAATCAGTGGCGGTAACACCAAATCCACGGGTTACATGCTTGACGGCCGTCAGAAGGTTAACCCAGTGGGCAGTAAAAGTTATGTACCTTCCCTGCCCGTGTTTGCTAGATCACATGTCTGTGGTCAGATGTTTCACTTTCACCTGAACGTGGCCATATAGCTCTGGAATGCCCTTCTAGGAGAAATATTTCCTTCCGGGGACCTTTCATTGCGGTGTGCCAATAGGCACAAATTTTCTAAAGGCCTCTGAGTCCACCTGTTTATATGGCAGTAGTTGGCGTGCTAGCATTTCCAACAAGCCAGCGGTCAGCCATTGGGCAAAAGGGTTATCCGGCGTCATCAACTTTTTATGCTCGAACATTTAGGACACGGAAGCCTGCCTTCTGCCAGATTAACACAACGATGGTACGGTTAAAGGTTGAGTGGAGGACAAATAGGAGGAGAGAGGAAGAGGAGAAGAGGCAGGACTTGGAGCGCTTGGAGTGTGGCTTTGTGGGTTCTGATAGTGTTGCTCCCACTGGGCTCAGTGATGGGAGGCCAGGTTCCTTCTTAAGGTGGTCGTCCCTAGGTGAGTGTTGGCCTTACCCGACTTATATGTTGACAGCACAGGCTGCAGATGTCAACACTATTGTCAGCAGCTGACACGTTAAAAAAATCCAACACTGCAGAGCCATGTGTCGGCGTCCTGAGAGCGCAAGATGTGGCCGTGCATGGTGGATGGCTTGTTCCAGATATATTAGCAGAATGCTTTTTGCCTCTGGTGCACTACGACTTCCGCCTGCTTCTCCTCCTTCTCCTCCCTATCTTCTGCTCTGTCTCTCCCTCTGAACTTTCCTCCTATTCCTCTCTTGTGGGCACCCACATGACATCCATCGACATGTCATCATCGTCACCTTCACCAGACCTGACATTAGAGATCTTGGAGTAGGCAGCAACAGCGGGGACCACCCTCCTTGGGCTGATCTGGGTATTGTCGTCAGACCGCTGGGTGGCGACCATTGCTACCTCATCTTCCTCATCCTATGCCAAGAATGGCTGCGCATCGGAAAGGTCTGGGAATGGATGGGAAAATAATTCCTCTGACTCGAGTTGAGGGGCTATGGTGGTGGTGGTGTCTTTGGGTGTGCACACAGCAGACAGTGAGGAGGGTGCAGATACAGAGGATCAGGAGGGTGCAGAAGCGGAAGGCTAAGTGAGCCACTCAACCAACTCTGGTGGGTCCTTTGATGTAATCGCAAGCACCTTCTCCAACTTCCCACTTAGGCTCTGGCCTGGTGCACCTGCCCGACCCCTACCACCCCTGCGGAACTGCTTGCCTCTTCCTCTGTCTGTCATTTTCAAAATGACCCTGTGCCAAAGTCCCTAAAGAAGAGCAGTATTTGTGAAAGTAGGCATATTGCAGGCCTCAATCAGTTTCTGGCGGAACCCGTTATATCAAACCCTTTAATCAGTATTTTGTGGAAGCAGGTGTATGGCAGGCTTCAATCAATATTTGGTGGAAGCAGGTATATCAATTCCCTTAATCAGTATTTTGTGGAAGCAGGTATATCGCAGGCCTCAATCAATATTTGATGGACGCAGGTATATCAAACCCTGTAATCAGTATTTTGTGGAAGCAGGTATATCAATCCCCTTAATCAGTATTCTGTGGAAGCATGTATATAGAACCCCTTAATTAATATTTTGTGGAAGCAGGTATATCGCACCCATCAATCTGTATTTTGTGGAACTAGTTATATCAAACTTCTTAATCAATATTTGGTGGAAGCAGGTATATTGCACCCCTCAATCAGTATTTTGTGGAAGCTGGTATATCAAACCCCGTAATCAAATTTTTATAGAAGCAGGTATATTACTCCCCTTAATCCATATTTTGTGGAAGCAGGTATAAAGAACCCCTCAATAATTATTTGGTGGAAGCAGGTATATCGCACCCCTCAATTAGTATTTTGTGGAAACAGGTATATCAAACCCCTAATCAGTATTTTGTGGAAGCAGGTATATCGCACACCTCAATACGTAATTTTTGGAAACAGGTATATAGAACCCCTTAATCAATATTTTGGGGAAGCAGGTATATCGCACCCCTCAATCAGTATTTTCTGGAAGCAGGTATTTAAAAACCCCTTAATCAGTATTTTCTGGAAACAGGTATATTGCACCCCTCAATCTGTATTTAGTTTAAGCAGGTATATAGAACCCCTTAATCATTATTTGGTGGAAGCAGGTATATCACACCCCTCAATCAGTATTTTGAGGAAGCAGGTATATCAATCCCCTTAATCAGCATTTTGTGGAAGTAGGTATATCAATCCCCTTAATCAGTATTTTGTAGAAACAGGTATATCGCACCCCTCATTCTTTATTTTGTGGAAGCAGGTATATAGAACCCCTTAATCAATTTTCGGTGGAAGCAGGTATATTGCATCCCTCAATCTGTATTTTGTGGAAGCAGGTATATCAAACCCCTCATTCAGTATTTTGTGGAAGCAGGTATATCGCACCCCTCAATGAGTATTTTGAGGAAGTAGTTATATAGAACCCCTTAATCAGTATTTTGTGGAAGCAGGTATATTGCACCCCTCAATCAGTATTTTGAGTAAGCAGGTATATAGAACCCCTTAATTAATAGCAGGTATATCGCACCCCTCAATTTTTATTTTGTGGAAGCAGGTATATCAAACGCCTTAATCAGTATTTTGCGGAAGCAGGTATATCGCAGGCCTCAATAAATATTTAGTGGAATCAGGTATATCAATCCCCTTAATTAGTATTTTGTTGAAGTGGTATATAGAACCCCTTAATCAATATGGATTAGGTGGAAGTAGGTAAATCGCAACCATCAATCTGTATTTGGTGGAAGCAGGTATATCAAACCCCTTATTCAGTATTTTGTGGAAGCTAGTATATCGCACCCCTCAATCAGTATTTTGTGGAAGCAGGTATATCAAACCCTTTAATCAGTATTTTGTGGAAGCAGGTATACCAATCCCCTTAATCAGTATTTTGTGGAAACAGGTATATAGAACCCTGTAATCAATATTTGTTGGAAGCAGGTATATCGCACCATTCAATCTGTATTTTGTGAAAGCAGGTATATCAAACTCCTTTATCTTTTTTTTTTTTTTAAGCAGGTATATCAATCCCTTTAATCGATATTTTGTGGAAGCGGGTATATCCACCCCCTTAATCAGTTTTTGGGGGGCAACTGGCTATATTACACCAGTTGCAAATAATTATTCCAATATTGTTTGTCCCTCTATATAGCTGCGGTATTGCAGCAGAACCGCACACAACTGCTGCACAATACAAATGCACTATAATATAATTTCTATGTTAGAAAGTATATTATAAGTATATCACACCACTTAGTATATCACACCTATCGATAGCACACCTATACGAGTCCTTAAAAGGACTTTTGTGGCCCTATTAGCTAGCGTTTTGTGTCTCTAACAGTCTGTCCCTGCTCCACAAAGCAACCTCTCCCTACACTGACAAAACACAGAATGTAAAATAGCTGCCAGAATGGGTACTGTTATAGGGTGGGGGTGTGTCCATGTGCTGAAATGTCTCAATTGTCTGTCCTGCCTTCTTATAGGGAATGCCTGGATCTCCTGGACCCTCTGGTGAGAATGGAAAACCTGGGGAAGCTGTAAGTAACTTTGGAAATTAAGAGTTTTTTCTTTATGAAATGTAATTAAAAATATAAATATCTGTGCTGAGTTTATGCTGTATACCACAGGCCCTAAAATGTTCACACAACATGAGCCTCTCAACTCAAGCCCCTGTGGTCATGCAATGTGAAGGAGTTTGAATGGAGAGGCTGTCACTAGTCGAGCATGCACTCTGCCACTCAATTTAAAGTCATCCCTATTTTTCTAGAGATCAGTGAGGGTCACAAGCACCACCCCTTTCAGAGGTGTATTAACTATGGTATGTAGTACTATTGGTATCATAGTGCAGTGGTGCACATTGATGCCAGTAAAGTATGCCATGTGACCACCGCAGTCACTGATTTTTGCTTGGAAACAAAGACTTGGTGGGCCACCAGGGCTTTCACTTTGTGTCATCAGTGGAAAGAGGCAAGTTGTGTTTTTATAATAATATTTTTATTTATTCGTTTCATGACCCTTTTATACAAAAAGATTTTTCCCCTGCAGTCCTATGTAACACCTAAGATAACAAAGTAATAAGTCCCTTGAGTACAGATAATGTAGTAATGTCCTCAGATAGCATCTGCCTGTATATGTGTAATATATATATATATATATATATATATATATATATTGTGGGGTTTCGCTCTGGTAGATAGGGTAAGCGAGCGCAGTACAGAGGCAAAATACAAGTTCTTAACTCAAAACGTCAGTGTTTATTCACACTTGAGGCAATTGCACAAAACAGCCCGTAACTTTGCAGTTTTGGTGTTAATTCACACACAATGGAAAGTTCATACAACACAACTCACCTAACTGGCAGTTATGCCTCCAGTAGTCCAAAGCAGGCTTCAGGGGGCCTGTTTCCACAGCATGCGGCTCTCAGCTCTGCAGCACAGCACAAAGCCTCAGATCCTAAAAACAGAGACCTCTCTGTTGAGCCCAGCTGCCTATTTAAGGACAGCCAGGTGCTGCCAAAACCAAGCCTGGACCGTGGGGAGTAGTCACCCACCCAGCACTTTGACTACTCCCAGTAAGAACCATCCTGGATCAGCTATTTCCAGCCATACTAGCTAGCAAGGTGTCAAACAGCAACTGCTGCTGACACAGAAAACTGTCTCTTACTCCACCAAGGCCAGGAACCTCGGTGACACATGCTAATCATCTACGATGATTCCTTGTACCTTCTTACAAGATATATATATATTTATATATATATATATATATATATATATATATATATATAAATTGAAGAAATAGGACTGCCCTCCCAAATAGTGATAAAATCAGCAGTGGTTTATTCACCCATAATATGGCAAGTCTTGCGACGTTTCGGCTCACAAGAGCCTTCCTCAAGCAGGATGCTTGAGGAAGGCTCTTGTGAGCCGAAACGTCTCAAGACTTGCCATATTATGGGTGAATAAACCACTGCTGATTTTATCACTATTTTGGAGTGCAGTCCTATTTCTTCAATTTCTATACCATTGGGGATTGCCGCTACCCTGCACAGGACCTTGCACCCACGTTCTGGTTGGTGCTCTCACTGGACTTTTCCTTCTCTCTCTCTCTCTCTCTCTCTCTCTCTCTATATATATATATATATATATATATATATATATATATGTCATCACATTAAACTATTCTGTAGATTCCATTTTAAATAGAATAATGTGATTGTATGTAAACTGTATGTTAAAACACACATAGTTTTTCAAATAATAGTGATGATATTGTGATGATGATGATGACCATAATATGAATTATATCATTATAATTCAACAATTTATTTTGTCTGTAGGGACCAAAGGGTGAAATTGGTGCTCCAGGAAACCCAGGCAATAAAGTAAGCTTTATATTTCTGTTTTATTGCTAAAATATGTTTAATAAAATGTACTCAAAAGCATCAACAGATGATGTGATTTCATGGTTGTTTAATTGCGCCGCACTTTCTGAACAGTTAATTCCATTCTTCCAAAATTACCTTCTTATGTTTTTTCACTGTTCAGTTTATGACCTATACGTTTAACTAAACAGATCATTCACAATAAAACAAATATATTGTCTTTGTCATCTTCTTTTACAGTTAGATTATGACCATATTTGGCTCAGGTAGTCCATTATGTAGGAAATTTCACACAATTAATGTCAATCAGGTTTACTTACTTTTTTTCCCATGCTTTGTATGTTTTTATGGCAATATAAAAGTAATAGAGGGTATAAAATCATTAAAATAACAATTACACATTTTATTGATGAGCATTTAATTTAACATAATGGTATTAAAGGGATATTTATTTTACCACTGGGGACCTTTTCTGCAGACCCCTCAGCATGGCCAGACCAGCAGTGGGAATCATACTTACTTGATCTCTGCTACTAAGTTCTAGCTCCATCGCTCACCCTAGGTATTGTAGGTCTTGGGACTCCCCACATCAGGGGATCAGGTAAGTTTGCCCTCCGTGAGTCCAGCCAAGCTGGTGGTTCAGTAGAAAAGGTCACCAAGGGTGAATAACCCCTTTAAACAATTCTCACACATGCATATTCAACCATTCTTTAAATACCAAATGGCAATCAACAAGCTGACTGTACACTAATCAAGAAAGAGAATGAACAAAAGCCAAAACCCAAATATTCTTAATGATTATTTTCTCAGATAATGTTAGTTAATCAAGTTAAGTAATGTATATACATGTGCAGACAATGCAGGCTTCCCTGTTAAGATAAATCCATGAGATAAGCTGTAAAGCTGTCTGATGGCTCACTTTTTAGCTTTTATCTCTATTTTCCTAAATGGTTATAAACACTCATTTAAACTGAAATCCTTATTAAACTATATTAAATCATATTTCAGTTAAATGAATGTTTATAACCACTTTGGAGAAAAATATTAAAGTTGCAAAGTGAGCTACTAGACAACTTCTCTAGTGGATTTCTCTGAACAAGGAACAGATCAGCCTATATTGTGTGCATTAAAGCAAACAGGTAAAAAAAAAAAAGGCCACCAGAGTCATATATCTAATGAAAATGTATCAGAAAAAAAAAAAAAAATTTAGACTCTAAAAGATGCAATGAAATAATAATTATTTTAATAATAAATACAACTAAAGTGTGCATAGCCTTTAAATAATCATAAAAGAGTTGATTAAGTCAATTCTACTGTGTTGAATAGGCTCATTTATTTATCACTGTGATATGCTGATAGCTCAGTAATATGTAAAGTGTGTTCATGCACTAATTGCTGTTTAATTTAGGGAGAAAATGGTGTACCTGGTGAAAGAGGTGTGCAAGGCTCCCCTGGAACTCCCGGTGCAAGAGGAGGTGCTGGTCCTCCTGGACCAGACGGTGCAAAGGTATATATAGAGGAGGAACCAAATTTAGAGTAAGCAGATAACCCATTTACTCTTCGTAGTGTTTTATGTCTGAAGTTGTTCTATATAGAGCTATGCATATTTTATAACATTGAAGAACAAAGTGTGGTAGTTTTTTTTTCTAAATCTGTTATATAGGGCATTTTGTGATCTAAATGCATTGGAAATATTTCAGCCAGGCTTCATTTAAAGTACTGTATGTGAACCAATTTTTCCAACATGTATAAATGTGAGGAAAAAAGATGTGCTATTTTAGTGTGGCACCAGTGTCATCTAGAAAAGTGTTTCAAAACAAGGTAATACAATGGCATATTCATCAACAGGGTGCTCACTGCTGCATAGTTCATTGGGGTGAGACTAGTGCACCATTTATATAGTGCATAGTTTTGATAAATGTAACCAATAAGTGTTAATTATTTTAGATTAGGTCATTTAAAATCATGTGTTTTAATGCATTCTGAATAACTTATATTCCTTTCCAGGGACCAGCTGGTCCATCTGGCCCACCTGGATCAATGGGACCACCTGGTCTCCAAGGAATGCCTGGAGAAAGGGGAGCATTTGGAAGTCCTGGGCCAAAGGGAGAGAAGGTCTGTTTCTTATTTTTTTTCTATTAAGCAGATCAATTTATATGTAAAACATGGCAATCAATTCCTGAAATAATCTAAAATAATCTATTGCTATTTTAGGGTGAACCTGGTGGCACAGGTTCAGATGGAGCTCCAGGAAAAGATGGCGTGAGGGTAAATTTGTAGAATTCTACATTATTAATGTGTGTTATTTATCTATAGCATATTATTTTGGTTTATACACGAGGAGTAATTACTCTGTGATATGTTTATACCGTAGGGACTTACTGGCCCTATTGGTCCTCCTGGTCCTGCTGGTCCATCTGGAGATAAGGTAATGTTTTTGTCTTTTCTTTATATAATAGTTCTCATGCTTCCTCTCCAATTCATACATTGCTATTGATTAACAGAATCAATTGTCTTTTATAGGGAGATAGTGGCCCAGCTGGACCTCCTGGGCCTACTGGTGCACGTGGCGGTTCTGTAAGTACAATTATTTACTAGCCTTGAAGGCTCAAATAAATATATATTTGCTTTATGAAAGAAAGTGCATGTCTTTGAAAGTCATATTTTTTTCTCAAAACAAGTATTGAGTAAATTCATGACTTAGGCTACTTTCACACTAGCGTTCGGCTAGCGTTCGATCGGATCCGTTCTGAACGGATCCGATCATAATAATGCAGACGGAGGCTCCGTTCAGTACGGATCCGTCTGCATTATTTTAGCAAAAAAAAGCTAAGTGTGAAAATAGCCTAGTACGGATCCGTCCAGACTTTCAATGTAAAGTCAATGGGGGACGGATCCGCTTGAAGATTGAGCCACATTGTGGCATCTTCAAACGGATCCGTCCCCATTGACTTACATTGGAAGTCTGGACGGATCCGCACGGATCCGCACGCCTCCGAACGGCCAGACGGACACCCGAACGCTGCAAGCAGCGTTCAGCTGTCCGCCTGTCCGTGCGGAGGCGAGCGGAGCGGAGGCTGAACGCCACCAGACTGATGCAGTCTGAGCGGATCCGCCTCCATTCAGACTGCATCAGGGCTGGACGGCTGCGTTCGGGTCCGCTCGTGAGCTCCTTCAAACGGAGCTCACGAACGGAAACCCGAACGCTAGTGTGAAAGTAGCCTTACAATAATTACTGCTTACCATTTATTTTTATTTTAAATTTATCTGATACAATTAGCATAATATTGGCATAATATTGATCGAATATTAAAGGGAGTCTGTCACCCCACTAAACTCTTTTTTTTGGGGGGGGGGCTTCTTATAATCTTTATACAGCGATATATGAATACATAATGTTATTAGTAATTTTGGTTCAGTAGATCATTAATAAAACGTATAATATGTAAATCACCTGTCTACCAGCAAGTAGGGCGGCTACTTGCTGGTAGCAGCCGCATCCTCCTATCATATAGACACCCCCTCCACAAGTTGATTGACAGGGCCAGCGAATGCGATGTCCTCTGGCTGGCCCTGTCTGCTATCAAGATCTTGCGTGCCATAGCGGTATTCAGTCGGCAAAGGCGCACTGAGAGGAGGACGCTCGCTCTGCCGCTCCATCCTCAGTGCGCCTGCGCCGATGACGTCACATCTACACCCGGCACAGGCGCACTGAGGATTGAGCGGCCGAGCGAGCATCCTGCTCTCAGTGCGCCTGCGCCGACTGAATACCAGAGGACGATCGCATTCGCTTTCCCTGTCAATCAACATGCAGAGGGGGCGTCTATATGATAGGAGGATGCGGCTGCTACCAGCAAGTAGCCGCCCTACTTCATGGTAGACAGGTGATTTACATATTATAAAAGTACGTTTTATTCATGATCTACTGAACCAAAATGACTAATAACATTATGTATTCATATATCGCTGTATAGGGATTATAAGAAGCCAAAAAAAAAAAAAAAGAGTTTAGTGGAGTGACAGAAGCCCTTTAACAGAATAATTTTGCATATATGTAAATGTATGCCATATGTTTCGATCTAGGTGCCAATTGATAATTTGTGATGCAAAATAAAGCAACAAAACATACTATTCTCTACCATAAACCATATTTGACTGGTTTATGCTGCAACAGTCCACTTCCCAGAATTACTTAAATTGGTTGTTATATATTGAGGACCTATCTTCAGGATAGGTAATCATTATCTGATAGATGGGGCTCTGACATTTGGCACCTCCACCAATCAGCCGTTCGAAGGGGAGGTAGTGCTCCATGCAAGCTCCGCTTTCTGGTCATTAAACTACATGTTGTCTCCCTTGCAGCAGCAGAGGGGTATAATTTCAAGTACAAACTCCATTCAAGTGAACAGAGGGAGAACTTGTGATTACACTTGATTCTGAGATGACAGGCAGTGTAATGAACAGGAAGTAGCGCTAGCATGGTGAGGCTCCTCATCAAACAGCTGATCGGTGAGGGTGCTGGGTGTCAGACCCTCGTTGATCTGATATTGATGAACTATCCTGAGGATAGGTCATTAATATTTATTGCCTGCACAACCCCTTTAATACAGAACATTCAATAGACATATGACGAACAGTTTATAATTGCTTATTTTTATGTTTTAGGGAGAACGAGGGGAAACTGGTCCACCTGGTCCTGCTGGCTTTCCTGGAGCACCTGTAAGTACCTCTAGATAATGTTCCACAAATAAAACGATAATGTATGGAATTGTAAATGGCTCAAGTATATACAGTATATATATATATGGAGCTTCTATTCCCCATTTTTTGTTTTTCATCATATCTGTCTTGATATTTTATATAATTTGTTACAAAAATACACTAAGCTTACAAAGAACTTGACAGTTGTTCACATCTATATTACCTACATTTTTAGTTTTTTATTTGAGGAAAAAATATATTCTGATGATTATGTCTGCAAATAATTGGCAAAGCTCAAAAAAAAATTATTTGTTCTATGCCAGAGAAAATATAGGGTAGTATAGCCAGAAAAGGAATATAGAACTTTAGGCTGTACTCTCACCTAATGCTGTTAAGGTAAGCTACAACTGTAGAATCATAAATTAATCAGTTGGGATTCTTGGCTGCAAATGTCTATTGTCCGTCACATGAGTACTCCAGATATCAAAATAATGCAGGCACAGAGAGCTTTTGAAAGCTCTAATGAAATATAGGACACAATTACTATCAAAAGAGGATCCACAGGGTCTGTATTAAAACCAAAACATAATATGTTTTGGGGGACACAGCACCCTTTTCAGAAACAATTGGACTGGAATTATTGTCCAATTGTATCAGAAGAAAAGACTGTGTTCCTGAAACACATTTGGGGTGATTTATCAAACTGGTGTAAAGTAGAACTGGCTTAGTTGGCCATAGCAACCAATCAGATTCCACCTTTCATTTTCAAAGGAGCTGTCAAAACTGAAAGGTAGAATCTGATTGGTTTCTATGGGCAACTCAACCAGTTGTACTTTACACCAGTTTGATAAATGATCCCAGTTATGTTTTGGATTTAAGACCCTTTAGATCATATTTGGATTGTGATTATGTTCTATATTTCATTGGAGCTTTTATTCCCAGAGGAAATGTTTGGAGATGTATTCTGTCTTTCCAAGACTGACATATGTTCCAGTTCATGATGAATACTGGTGAATAAGATATGAGCAAGTGTATTAGTGTATATTTCTATCAATGATATTTCTGTTGTTTTGTGTTGCCCTGGGAGCAGATCAACAAAATATCAACAGTGCTGAATCATCACTGAAGCCAAAGATGCCCAATGAATCCCATTGACTATAATGTGGTCCATCGGGGTCTCTGTCGAGTGCCTGGCATTTTACCAGAAAATAGTACAATAATCACTTGGTAATTAGACCATGTGACTCCCATGGAAGCTTTCTGGATCCAACAGTGTCTGCTGTGTGGACAGGAAGTCAACTTCTCTATTCATTGCTAACAGACTGACATTGAGACTTTCATAGTAATGAATAGAGAACCTGAATTCCTATCTACATAGCAAATGCTGTGAGATCCATCAAGTCCCATCTGGAATCACATTATTTAACTACCAGAAGTAAAACAAGTTGACAATACATCAATAAGTCAATATGTACATTTTTTTTTTACAAATTATTACGTATACCAGCTCCCTTGCAAATGGGGGAAACAAATCTTAGTGTGTCTATTACTACTCTGAGGAGAACTGTAAGTGGTAGTGCTAATCACTACAATTGGTGAGTTTAAACCAAAATGAACAGTATCTTCAAGCTATACTATAACTGTGTAAGTTTTATGACATCAGCTTAGAAGACTTAATTTTACTGGTAATATAACTTTTGATGTCAATTGTCTTTAGGGTCAGAATGGAGAACCTGGAGGCAAAGGAGATAAAGGTGGTCCTGGTGAACGAGGAGAGCCTGGTCCTTCAGGTGTTGCTGGACCTGCTGGTGGGCCTGGTCCTGCTGTGAGTTTTTTTAAGCTATTTAATTTTACTTCATTATTATTATTGTGTATTATGTTTTATCTCATTTTAATATTTAATCCAGATTTGCATATTTAAGGTTTATCTGCTAATCCACCTTCTCATCACAGGGTAATACTGGTCCCCAAGGAGCTAAAGGTGATCGCGGTGCTCCAGGCACAGCTGTGAGTGGATACGTTTTATTTCATTTATAATGTTGTGTAAATATTCTTTCAAGCTTGTATTTATTTCTCAGCTTTAGAAATCATATACCGTAGTTCAAATATATAGGAAACTGCCATTGTATAGACAAATTTATAATTGTCAGATTCTGGCAATAGAACTTTTACAAATGTGTATTGTTATTACATACTAATACATACTAATAATTATTAGATATTCATACATTAAAGGGTTTTCTGAGCTTTTATTAAAAACAGTTCTTTATTCTAACCTGCGTAAGAAAGATTGCTCCACCGATGCCACAGTCTCAGCTGCACTCACACAGGCAGCGGGCTCTTCTGCTGGAGTCCCGACTGCATAGTAGTAAATGCAGCTGAACAGGAAAAGAATCAAACACATCCGGTCAGGACGTTGGCTGAATAGCCCACAGCCTTTGTGATGCAGTTGAGACGGTGGCATCGGTGGAGCGAGTATTAAACTAAGGATCTCTCTTCCAAAAGTTAGAAGGAATAGTTTCTATTAAAAGCCCAGGGAATCCCTTTACTCTTACTATTTCAATGTTCATATGTTTTATCAGTTGACTTGACTTTTTATACATCTGATGATTTGAACAAAAAAAATCAACAAAATTGTTACAGTACTTATTGTTTACCAGTGTCATTTGGGGATGGGGCTATATTTGGAGTCACATATTATTTATCCACAGAATGACTATAGGATTTGTTTACAAATACCACAACTCTGTATGTAAATTCTTAAGGCAATATTGGGAATTTCAATTCTTGACATAAAAATTATTCACCATACCTGTTTTATTATTTACAGGGCGCTGCTGGTTTTCCAGGTACTCGTGGTTTACCTGGACCTCCGGGATCTAATGTAAGTAGATACTACTTAAAGAAAAGCTTGGTATCTTTAATATTATCTGATCATTTCTAACAGTTTTATCTCTGATCCTACTATTATTCACCATATATTTACCAACATATTTACAATACCAATATTTAGAAACATACCGAAATATACCAAATGTTTTAAGGACTGTCATATTGATGAACTAATCATAGGATAGGTTATCCGTATCAGTAGTGTACAGTCCAACAAATAGCATCCCCAACAATCAGCTGTTAATGACAGCTGCGGTTCCAGAAGTAAATAGTGTATGGAGCTGTAACACCGCAGCCTTGAACACAGTGTTGTGGCCTTGGTACTGCACCTCAGCTCCTATTCAAGTGAATGGCCACTACACAGTGTACAAGGCTGTGGTGTTCTAGATCTGTACACTGCTTACTTCTGGAAATGAATCTGCTGGTAACAGCTGCTCAGTGGGGCTGTCAGTTGTCAGACCTCCCCCAACTGATATTGATGGCCCATCCTATAGGTAGGCCATCAATATATAGGATGTCATCAATATGTTATTCCTGTAAAACCCCTTTAGCATAGTACATTTCTTCAGAATAATATTTTGAATTATATTAACATTATATTGGTGATTGCTATGTGGCTAATTTCCCCTTTATGCCAACTACCAACATTTAGCTATTGTAACAAAATAAGGCAGACATTAGAAATTATGCCATTTAATTGTCTGCTTTATAAGACTAAGTGACTTGTGGTATGCTTAATTCACTGTACTCACTCACCTAACCTGAAACATTTTTCTTAATAATAGGGAAATGCTGGTCCACCTGGTCCTCCTGGTGGCCCAGGAAAAGATGGTCCTCCGGGTGCAGCAGGCAGTGTTGGTGCTCCTGGAAGTCAGGGTTCTGCAGGTCCAAAGGGTGAGCCTGGTCAACCAGGAGAGAGAGGTCAGCCAGGTTCTCGAGGAGAATCGGTTAGTATTCTCTGTAATGTTTCTTCTGAATTCTCACATTGATACTAAGTATGAAATTTGAGCACATTTAAACATATCATATTTGCAATGTTTTGCAAAGTATTGCAAATTATTCTATCTCTCAATGCACAGAGAAGTCCTCCAGGATCTATGGTAATAAACATAGAATAAAGTGCTAAACAATATATTTATTTTCTTTTTTCTTTCACAGGGTGCTCCAGGTCCTTCTGGTATCTCTGGTCCTTCTGGTACCCGTGGCATTGTAGGATTACCTGGCCTGCAAGGTAGAACTGGCAGTCCTGGCCTTCCAGGTGTCAAGGTATTGCTTATTTATTTGCTTCCATTATATGTTATTTTAAATTGCATTTCTGAATTATTTGAGCTATTTATATACCAATCTCTTGTATTATGTTATGTTAATTATTATTCTGTCACTGTATAATTCAGTCTTATTCATATAAATTCATCCAAAGATCATTTAAGCACCACTTAATGTTTTATTTTCAAGGGTGAAGATGGTAAACCAGGTACTAATGGGTCACCTGGTGATCGTGGTTCTCCAGGTTCACCAGGTCCCTCAGGTCTTAATGGCCCTCCAGGAGAAAGTGGACGAGATGTAAGTTAATTACAGTATAGCACAGCTTATTACAAATAAATATTTTAAGTTACTATTATTACTACCTCATTATATTGTTTGAAGAAACACTTATTGTACTCATTGGAGGGAATAATAAATAATACATTTCGGGTTTTGTAGGGGTAGTTCCTTCTTATTTATATAACATGCATTAAAGACTAACTATAAGATATTTGTTCATTTAGGGCAATCCAGGTAGTGATGGTTTACCTGGACGGGATGGATCTCCTGGTCCAAAGGTAAATATCTAGTTCATAAATTTACCAACAGCTAACCTCATTCTTTAAATATTTTTTTGTTAATCTAGTGTACGTTTGGCTCTTTCGCAGGGTGATCGTGGTGAAAATGGCTCTCCTGGTGCTCCTGGAACACCAGGTCATCCTGGTGCCCCAGGTCCTGCTGGTGCAGCGGGAAAATCTGGGGATAGAGGAGAAACTGTAAGTCTGCTCTATTTAAGAATAATATTGCTAACAATAATTAAACATATTTATACCTTTGATCTACTCAAATATATTATTTAATTATTTCAAATAAATTAATTGCTGGTATACTGGTATACATAACAATACCATAAAGAGAATAGGTTCCTATAGTCTCATAGTTTCACACGTCAAAACTGATGATTGAAATAAGTTCCTATGTCTGCATATGGAAGTCAGAATAAATCATTGGGCCAATTACAATAAAATAGATACTGTATTTTGATATGTCATATTTTAAATTAGAAAGACATTGTCCATTACTAGTTACTATGGAAAACTGTTGAAAAGTCACAGTTAAATAGTTGCATGCGGTCGATAAAGCTATTTAAAATGAAATTCAAACATTTAAACAGCTAAAACAAAGTATCGTAATTGATAAGAATACATTTGAGAAAGTGGTACCGTACAACAAATCGTTCCATTCTACTTAAAAGGCAATGCACATCTTCGATTACTATCAAATTAAAAGTTGGTAAACTACTGCAACTATGTTAATTTGGCTAGCTAGGTTGTCTGCTCTGTTTTAATAAGGCTTTAATAAGATGGGTTAGGATTAGTTATAGAATATTGGCAACTCAAAATCATAAGAAGTTGAATGTTAATATTTGTGGTCTAAAGATAAATCCACAATTTCATGTACAATTTCTATTTTTTAGGGTCCTTCTGGTCCTGCTGGTCCTTCTGGACCTGCTGGTGCTCGAGGTGCCCCTGTAAGTTTTAAGCATTTCCTTTATAGCACACATTTACTATATATATTGTGTATAAATAATATAGATTGATGTTGATTTCAATGCTAATGCCATTGTGCTTATGTATCCTTTAGGGTCCTCAGGGTCCACGGGGTGATAAGGGTGAAGCAGGAGAACGTGGTACCAATGGAATTAAAGGACATCGTGGATTTCCTGGCAACCCTGGCCTCCCTGGTCCTCCTGTGAGTTTGCATCAAAATAAGTCTATAATTATTTAACTAACTTACACTAAGTTGTTTAAATACAGTGGCTTGCAAAAGTATTCATTGATTTTTTTCGTATTTTGGTGCCTCACGACCTGGAATTAACATGGATTGGTTGATCATTTATTTTGCAAAACATACCTACATCTTTGAAGATGTTAGTTGTTATGTTATTTTTTTTTTTTGAAGCAAACAACAAATATGACAAAATAACAGAAAAGTCAATGTGCATAACTATTCACCCCCTAAAGTCAATACTTTGTAGAGCCACCTTTTGCGGCAATCACAGCTCCAAGTCGCTTTGGATAAGTCGCTATGAGCTTGCCACATCTTACCATTGGGATTTTTGCCCATTCCTTCTTGTAAAACTGCTCCAGCTCCTTCAAGTTGGATGGTTTGAGCTTGTGAACAGCAACCTTTAAGTCTGACCGCAGATTTTCTATTGGATTGAGATTTGGACTTTGACTAGGCCATTCCAACACATTTACATGTTTACCCTTAAACCACTCAAGTGTTGCTTTAGCAGTGTGTTTGGGGTCATTGTCCTGCTGGAAGATGAACCTCCATCCTAGCCTCAAATCACACACAGAGTGGTACAGGTTTTTCTCAGGAATTTCCCTGTATTTAGCACCATCCATCTTTCCCTCATCTCTGACCATTTTCCCAAAAACATCCCCACAGCATGATGCTGCCACCACCATGTTTCACTGTGGGGATGGTGTTCTTTGGGCAATGTGATATGTTGGGTTTGCGCCAGACATAGCGTTTTCTTTGATGGGCGAAAAGTTCAATTTTAGTCTCATCAGACCAGAGCACCTTCCTCTATACATTTTGGGAGTCTCCCACATGCCTTTTCGCAAACTCACGATGTGCCTTTTTTTTTTTTTTGCTGAAAGTAATGGCTTTCTTCTGACCACTCTACCATAATGGAGCGTACAGCTTATTGTCGTCCTATGTACAGATACTCCAGTCTCTGCTGTGGAACTCTGCAGCACCTCCAGGGTTACCTTAGGTCTCTGTGCTGCCTCTCTGATTAATGCCCTCCTTGCCCTGTCCAGGAGTTTTGGTGGGCGGCCTTCTCTTGGCAGGTTTGCTTTTGTGCCATGTTTTTTTTCCATTTGGTTATGATAGATTTGATGATGCTCCTGGGGATCATCAAAGATTGGAATATTTTTTTATAACCTAACCCTGACTTTTACTTCTCAACAACATTGTCCCTTACTTGTTTGGAGAGTTCCTTGGTCTTCATGGCAGTGTTTAGTTTGTGATGCCTCTTTCTTAGATGTTGCAGCCTCTAGGGCCTTTCAAAAAAGTGTATCTGTAATGACAGATCATGTGACACTTAGATTGCACACAGGTGGACATTATTTCACTAATTATGTGACTTCTGAAAGTATCTGGCTGCACCAGAGCTTTTTATGGGCTTCCTATCAAAGGGGGTGAATAGATATGCACATGACAATTTTCTGTTTCTCTTTCTAGTTTTATTTATATATTTTTCTAATTTCACTTCACCAACTTAGACTATTGTGTTCTGATCCATCACATAAAATTCAGATTAGCAAAACATTGAACTTAAGGCTGTGATGTAACAAAATATGAAAAAAAGTCAAGGGGGGTGAATACTTTTGCAGCATCAGATGCCATGATCACGATTGACTGTGGCATCTGAGAGGTTAAATCTCTGCGATTGGCGTTATGACTGATCACAGACATTAGCTGTTTAAAACATCAGAAATGCAGTGGGTATGCTCCCCGATGTGCTCAGGAGTGGGCCCCATTATTAAAGGATGGACTTCTGTACATGTTCAGTAGTGATCCTTAGAAGTTAGAATCAGATTGAAATGGATAAAAATGTTATCCCAATCAAAAGGGCTAAGACGTCTCTGAAAGGTTATAGATGACACTCTGGGGTCTCCTAGTAGTATATCCAACCCCTTTCAAGTTATCACTGATTGCAGAAATTATCCCCTGGTGTCTGTTGTATCAAACAGCAGAAACCCAGCATCTATGGCCCCCTATCCACGCCATATTTAAAAAGACAATATCTATGTACTGTCAAGGGGTTGAACTGTAACAAGCCCCACTGTATGTATGGACAGAGTCCATTACAATAGAACCGTTTAGTGATTTGCAACACATCAGGTCTAGTACACTAGTCTTTGAAAGATTATTTTTTGCAGCACTTTAGAAAGCAAAAATATACTCTGACTGTCACGCTGCAAAATGCGTCTAGTCAAGTTTGGCACTCATTATTAATTGAAGAAACTTTGCAACAGTTTTTTTTTTTAAATACATAATTGGAGTAGAGTAGAGTCTGCATCAAAAATATGTGCTGACTGTGACGCTGAAAATGCATCTGTTTGTTGTTAATTGAAGAAACTTTAAAAACTTTTTATCTCTCAATTAATTAAACCAATTTTCTAAATCTCTAAGTCTTTCCCTATAAGGCTCTGAACTTGCTATATTGTTTTCTGTTTAAATAGAATCTTTTTTCTTTGCTTTGTTTGTGGCAGAAACATCCCGCCACATCAATGTAAAGCTCAGAATGCAGATGTCTTCTCTGCTTGGGACCCAAACATGACACATTTATATTATCTCTTCTGATCTATTGAAGCTAACAACAAGGCATAATGGGCAAGACTGCCAGCCAGGGTCATGTGATTCTCCGTCTTCATCTTCCCTGCCCTGTTGTGCTCACTACTCTACTGATCTTTGCACAACTCAAATCTGAGAAACTTCAGATTCATTTGCAAGACAAATTTTGGGGACATTATAAATTAATTTGACTACTAATTACCACAGTCACATAAGGCTATGTTCACATTCCAGATTCTGTTGTTTCTCATGGGTAAAACAGCACTGCATGCATTGCTATTTTTCCAAATGACAAACGACAGAAACAAACCATTGCTAAAACCATTGGGGTCCACCTGGCATCATTGGCACAGCTGTATTTACTTCATCTGCATAATTTAAAACTATTACTTATTCATTCTAGGGCCCTTCTGGAGAACAAGGTGCTGCTGGCTCACCAGGTCCTCTAGGTCCTAGAGTAAGTAAATCATTGCAATAACATAAAGATTTTCGGCATGCTAATTTCATAAGGAATAAATATCTTTAATTGATGACCTATATGATGGTTTTAGGGTCCACCAGGATCTAGTGGTACCCCAGGTAAAGATGGCACTAGTGGATATCCAGGACCCTTAGGCCCTCCAGGTCCTCGTGGTAGCAGAGGTGAAACTGGCCCAGAGGTAAATATATTTTGTGAATAAACTTATAGTACAATGCAATCATATGGTATGTAGAAAGCAACCTTCAGTACAAATTAGATACAACTGGGAGTATGTCTATCACACTATTAATATTAATTGTTCTGCATTCTAGGGAGCATCTGGTCAACCTGGACCACCAGGACAGCCTGGCGCTCCTGGACCACCTGGACCTTGCTGTGATGGTGGCGGAGCTAATCTTGGCGCATATGGTGGGGAAAAAGGACCATCAGCTCCATACTATGGAGACCAACCAATTGATGCAACAGCTACATCTGAGATTATGACATCACTAAAATCCATCAATAGTCAGTTAGAAAACATAATCAGTCCTGATGGTACAAGAAAGAATCCAGCTCGTAATTGCCGTGACCTAAAATTTTGCCATCCAGAGCTGAAAAGTGGTAAGTAGTGCATAAATGTTATATGCAGTAGATTATTGGTAAAGAACGATATTTCTGTTCCAGTGAGCTCTGCTCCCCACTTCCCAATTCTTCCTGACCCCTCTAGACACACAGAAAATGCAGGAAAAGTTTTAGTTATCATTGGTACCATTTTGGGTACATATGACCTATTGATTCCTTTTTTTTTTAAAGGTGATAAACAACATATTGTTTGCATAGTTTAAGTGTTCACCATCCAGCATAAATTTGTTTCACAGTTAATATTCTTATTTGGTTTCTTACAAATGCAATGATACTAAGCTGACACCCACAAGTGATGGTGCACGTGGGTCGCTGTAAGTGCATTGCTGCTGTGATGTAATAGTGTCTGTCAGGGCAGGAAAGGGAATTAGTGTGCAAATCAATTTGTGTGTGCCCATGTGCAATCTGATTGTGACAGGATCGTTCTTACAGAAAACACATTCAAAGCACATTGCATAACAAATAACAGCAGCATTGCGGTATATTGCTATATACAGACAACATGACTGTGGGTGCACAGCACTAATATAGTAGGCACTATACAAATAGTAAGGTCACACTATGCAGCCACCATTGCAGATTACCACCATCACAGCTGCTGAATCTGTAACTAAAATGACCTGGATCCAGATTTTGTAAGTATTTGGTTGTGTATCTGCATTTTATATTGTGTGTATATTTGTGAGGACTAAATGCTTCTCATTCAGCTTATCCTTTTGATGGTTTTACCTGATGGTTTACTTCTGTCAAAAAAAAGGCAAAATATAGTCACTTTAGAAATGAGTAAGCTGATTTATATGAATCAAATTTGTTCATAAATCAGACCTCTTGAGCAGTGAGGGACTGATCAGATATCTCTCCTGGACCTGTTAATCTTGTGACTCTACCATCACCCTGAGTAGCGGCTCAAGCCCAGAAGCTCTGCTTGTGCTACCTGAGCAGTGAAGATGCTGACTGTGTATGTGCTGCTACACCTCTAGGTACAAGCTTGACAGGGCCAGGTGAGATATCTGACCTTGTCAATCAAGAGGGAAGGGGGAGTCTCTTGGCCTGTGGGCCAGCACCTTGCTGCTGAATACATCTGAAACTGATTCCTATGAATTGATTTGCTCATCCAGATTTAAAAAATGGATCTATCAAACAGACATCAGTATATGTAATTGAACATCTTTTTTTGCTGATAGAATATGATATTTTGCATATACTAGCATATATTTGTTTGCAGTGTACTTTAAAGAATGCAAGTAAAATACATTTTGGCACAGATCTTTGAATGCCGGGGTGTAGTCCCAAAATTAAAATAAGGGTCAGGCCTCTAGAACCTGAGACAAAGGAGGCAGAAGTACCTGGTAATGTCATACTTGTGGCCATAGTCATGCAAAGAGGGATTTGGTAAAGTGCTGATACTACACTGTTGTCATTGTATAGAGGTAGATACCAGTCCTATAAAAGTCACTCTAAAGACCATATAAGTAAATCCAGTTACTTACAGGTGATGTCTTCACTGATTGTAGTCGTCTCTGTACATTTCTTCTCCATCCGGACCACACCTCTATGATGACTTTTCCTGGCAACTCCAGAATTTACTGCCCAGACATCTATTGCGTATTGCTTTTGCAGCCATTTCAAACCCCTATTGCAACACAAAAAAATTCAGACCCCGTTGGTATCCCCATAGCAGGAACAAGCATAAAGAATCCATAATGGTGAATACTATACTACTTTCATAACATAAACAGCCATAGTGCCCCTATACATGTGACAATTATATTGTCTTCTTAACAGTGACCGCCATTGATCCCCCATAACATTGTAGTAGTAATAGGGCTCCAGTAAGAGGTAACACACATATTACAGGATTTACTACACTTGGGGGCTATGGTGCACAGCATAAGTATCCCTCTCATTGGCATCCATTAGATGTCTTTGTTGTTATCTTTATGCTCATATTTCTAAAATGTTAGGTAACCCTGAAGATCATTATCGTGGCAACTGGCTGGTCGGCACTAATGGCCTTCTCCAGGCTTGTGGAGGACCACAGACACCAACATAAGTTATTTTTTTGAAGAAGAAAAAATCTTGGGTGCAGAAGTTCTCTTTTTAGAGTCTTTTGCTGCATCCTTACTCTGGCTGCCCCCGAAAAGTGTCTGGGTAGTGGATTAGTGCACCCTTGCTCCACTACACCACATAATTATCACATAGCCGAATTTACAGGACATGTGTTTGTACACCCACATGCAAGTATACAGTACAAACTCCATGTAGAAGTTACCATTTTCATTCATCATCTACACTTTAATACTATGCTTAAGTATGACAGCTTTGTGCTTTTAATTTGTAGGAGAATACTGGATTGACCCCAACCAAGGGTGTAAAATGGATGCTATTAAAGTATTTTGCAACATGGAAACTGGTGAAACATGCATTAATGCCAATCCCAGGAATATCCCACAAAAGAACTGGTACAGTAGCACTTCAGAGGTTAAGAAACACATTTGGTTTGGAGAGTCCATGAGTGGTGGATTTCAGGTAAGGTTAAAAGAAAGGTATTGTATTGTTTATATAGTGATAATGAGCAAAATGTAGTTTCATATTGTACATTGCATAAGCAACATGATCTTAAGGCAAAATATTAAAGTAATAGTGCAGCTCAAAATTGTGAAGAAGGCTTTTAATATTTTTGTAACTGTTGCATAATGTTTTATTCTTTACTCTTAATCTTTGCTGTGTGCACTTTGCAGTTTAGCTATGGTGATCCAGAGCTCCCAGAAGATGTTGCTGATGTTCAAATGGCATTCCTCAGAATCCTCTCCAGCCGAGGCTCTCAAAATATCACTTACCACTGCAAGAACAGTGTCGCATACATGGATGGAGAGAATGGAAATGTTAAGAAGGCTGTGAAATTCATGAGCTCTACTGAAAGTGAGCTGAAGGCTGAAGGAAACAGCAAATTCACATACACTGTTTTGGAAGATGGTTGCACTGTAAGTAGAGTCTCCCGGTTTCTTTTTGTGTTTCCACAGTTCTTGCTCTTTTCATCATACCTTATAGTGTTTATTACTACCATTTAAAAAACATATTTTGGTTTCCATACCGAGTTCACTTTTATGACCCATTATGATAATTAAACGCGTATCTGGAACAGAGATTCCCCACCCTACTACGATAGGGAAGCCCCTGAAATTTTTTTCCCTTTTCAAGAAAACCTTAATTTGTGTCTCAAAGAAGTTTTGTCTAGGGGTCTGTAAAGCATCCTTTAATTATATACTCTGGTGAAGTGTTGTCCCCATACTAAATACCTTTGAGGTTGTTAAAGTGATAGCATCTGCTGTTGTACTATAAAGAACCACAGATCACATCCCAGGGAAGGAATGATAGTAGTAAGGAGCTGGTCTTCTCATCAAACTCAAAGTGACAGGTGACCACGTTCCCATTTCACCCGTAACCCCACCCACTCCACCCATAACCCCACCCACAATCCCACCCCAAACCACACCTAAAGTACCGCCCCATTCAAATCCCTTTTTATTCTTTTAGATCCGATTAAGAGTGAGTAATTCAATTAAGTTTAATATGTTTAAAAATAAAATGATATTAAGCTTGTATTGAGCTTATATTACACTCTTATTAAGTTATTATTTATAATGGCAATAGTTATTTGATCTGTCTAGCTTTGCTAAAGCTAAAGATGTCGCTGAAGGTCCTGCAAGGTATACTATGCAGGCCAACACGTCAGTAATTTAATTTTTTAGTTTAAGAATAAAATTATATTAAGCTTGTATTAAGCTTATATTAACCTCTTTCTAAGCTATTATAAATATTAGCAGTGGCTAATTATAAATATTGGCAGCCGCTAATTAATATTTCTATATTCCTAAAAGCTAAAAAAGACCTTTGATGATGTCACTAAAACGCCTCATTTTCCGCCCATAACCGCAGCTCACTCCGCCCACAACATGCCCATCGTGATGTCATCGAAGGTCCCGCAAGGCAACAGTCCAGAATATCATTACAGGTCCTTCAAGCCCTAAAAACATGTAGAGAGATTGCACGATGATAGCTAACTATGTAGACATATGGCTTAATAAAATAATACTATAAATATTTTATCTTTCTATATATTTATCTATCATAGTAACATAGTATATAAGGCCGAAAAAAGACATTTGTCCATCCAGTTCGGCCTGTTATCCTGCAAGTTGATCAAGAGCAAGGCAAAAAAAAACTGAGGTACAAGCCAATTTTCCCCACTTAAGGGAGAAAAAAATTCCTTCCCGACTACAATCAGGCAATCAGAATAACTCCCTGGTCCTGCTGTCTTGTAGCTTCCAAGGAGGTAATTCATTGCTGAAAAGATTTGTAGATCCATCTAGATATAAAAAAAAATATCATAAAACATAGATCAATTAATGGAATAAATCTAAAGATTGCACATGTATAAAACCTATACGAGAGAGGAAAATGAGAGACCAGAATTTGTCAGAACCATGGAGGGAAAGGGGAGGAAAGGGACAGGGATGGGGGAAACAAGAAAAAGAGAGGAGGGAAAGGCAACAAAAGAAGAAAAAGAAAACCTATCTATCGACCTATCTATTCTGTCTATCTTTCTAATCATTATCTATTTATCAATCTTTCTATCTTTTTGTCAATCTTTCTATCTTTCTATTCATCTAAGCATTTATCTATTTATATATCTATCTACACAGAGTGCAAAACGCTATTGGAACAAATAATTTCTACTGGTGTGATATACCAGTCCCCCCCCCCCCAAAAAAAAAACTGATTGAAGCAGGGGTGTGATATACCAATAATATACTTTCTATATAGTGAATTTGGGTAGTGCAGGATTTGTTTGCAGTTTTGCTGCGTTACCTCAGCTACAGATAGTGACAAACGACATTGAAACAACGTAGTCCCGTGGCCTAAAATAATTTTTTTCTAGGCTCCAACAGTTCAGGACACATTTCAGAGAATTTCACTTTAAGACACATAAAAATGTCCCCTGATTAAGATACATATTTTTTGTTGGAATTTTTGTTATTGATCCCCCTCTAGTATGTCACTGACTATGTTGTGGGACTATTTGTACACTTCTACTAAGTATTTGGTGGCTGCAAATATGAGCTGAAGGTTTTTCAGGTTTGCCTGCCATTAAAGTGAATGGGGCTCGCCGCAAACTTGCGGTTCGCGAACATCTGATCGTGTTTGCGAACCGTCCCGGCCGATGTTCGTCAATCACTACTGAGGATGTTGTGCTAGGTGAGGAAGCTAAGGATCCTCTTATTCAGGATACTGCTGAGAAGTTTTCCCAGGTTGCTGCTGACGCATATCCCTCTATAGTTAGCTGGGTCGTACCTGTCTAGGCCCTTGTGTATGGGGGTGACAATGTCTTGGTTCCAGCTCTGGGGGAAGTAGCCAGCACTCAGCACAACATTGTAGAGTTTTACTAATGTGGCCTGGATACCTGGCGGGCTGTATTTGCTCATTTCTGGAAGGATCCCATCTGGGCCGCTGGCTTTTTTACTCTTTATCACTGATATCCTCTCTTTTATCGCCTGCAGTGTGATCGGTGTGTCTAGAAAGTTTGGGAAATATTTGATTTTGTCCTACATATCCTTCACTTTTTTCGTGATTTATTTTTGTTCTGGGCTTTGTTCCTCCCTTGAGATGGCTTTGTAAAGATCCTTGAAGTACTGGAGACAGATGTTGCCATTTTGGATGTGGAGATTGTTATTCTTGCTGGTTTTCTCCATGTGTTTCCATAGTTCCCAGAAGGAGTTGTCCTGGAGAGTATCTTGGAGTTAGATGAGCTTGGTTGAGATGTTGCCTTGCTTTTTCTTTCTGAGGGTATTTTTGTATTGCCTTTGTATGTTGTTGTAGACTTCCCTCAGGCTGGGGTTGTTCGTATCTTGGTGTTTCCTATTTGAGGCCATTCTTAGCGCCTTCCTTATATCTTTATACTTCCGGTCGAACCGACTGTTGGGTGGTTGTTTTTTTGGGCCTTTTGTTGCATCTTTTGAGGGCAGACAGTTCTGCCATGGTGTAAAGTATATTATTAAAGCCCCTTACCGCAAGATTTACTCTTTCTGGGTTCAGCTCATACACTTTACTATGGACGTTATGGAGCATCTCCTGGATCTCTACGCTGTTTATGGTCTCCATCTATCTATCTATCTATCTATATATCTTTCCATCTATCTATCTATCTTATATCTATTTTTCTATCTGGATATCTAGATATCTATCTATCTATCTCATATCTATCTATCTCATATCTATCTTGTTTTCTATCTATCTATCTCATATCTATCTATCTATCTATCTATCTATCTCATATCTATCTTGTTTTCTATCTATCTATCTCATATCTAACTATCTATCTCATATCTATCTATATATCTATCTCATATCTATCTACAGGTCCTTCTAAAAAAATTTGCATATTGTAATAAAGTTTATTATTTCCTGTAATGTACTGATAAACATTAGCTTTCATATATTTTAGATTCATTACACACCAACTGAAGTAGTTCAAGCCTTTTATTGTTTTAATATTGATGATTTTGGCATACAGCTCATGAAAACCCAAATTTCCTATCTCAAAAAATTAGCATATTTCATCCGACCAATAAAAGAAAAGTGTTTTTAATACAAAAAAAGTCAACCTTCAAATAATTATGTTCAGTTATGCACTCAATACTTGGTCGGGAATCCTTTTGCAGAAATGACTGCTTCAATGCGGCGTGGCATGGAGGAAATCAGCCTGTGGCACTACTGAGGTGTTATGGAGGCCCAGGATGCTTCGATAGCAGCCTTAAGCTCATCCAGAGTGTTGGGTCTTGCGTCTCTCAACTTTCTCTTCCCAATATCCCACAGATTCTCTATGGGGTTCAGGTCAGGAGAGTTGGCAGGCCAATTGAGTAAACCATTTACCAGTGGTTTTGGCACTGTGAGCAGGTGCCAGGTCGTGCTGAAAAATGAAATCTTCATCTCCATAAAGCTTTTCAGCAGATGGAAGCATGAAGTGCTCCAAAATCTCCTATAGCTAGCTGCATTGACCCTGCCCTTGATAAAACACAGTGGACAACACCAGCAGCTGACATGGCACCCCAGACCATCACTGACTGTGGGTACTTGACACTGGACTTCAGGCATTTTGGCATTTCCCTCTGCCCAGTCATCCTCCAGACTCTGGCACCTAGATTTCCGAATGACATGCAAAATTTGCTTTCAACCGAAAAAAGTACTTTGGACCACTGAGCAACAGTCCAGTGCTGCTTCTCTGTAGCCCAGGTCAGGCGCTTCTGCCGCTGTTTCTGGTTCAAAAGTGGCTTGACCTGGAGAATGCGGCACCTGTAGCCCATTTCCTGCACACGCCTGTACACGGTGGCTCTGGATGTTTCTACTCCAGACTCAGTCCACTGCTTCCGCAGGTCCCCCAAGTTCTGGAATCGGTCCTTCTCCACAATCTTCCTCAGGGTCCGGTCACCTCTTCTCGTTGTGCAGCGTTTTCTGCCACACTTTTTCCTTCCCACTGAGGTGCCTTGATACAGCACTCTGGGAACAGCCTATTCGTTCAGAAATTTCTTTCTGTGTCTTACCCTCTTGCTTGATGGCCTTCTGGACAGCAGTCAGGTCGGCAGTCTTACCCATGATTGCGGTTTTGAGTAATGAACCAGGCTGGGAGTTTTTAAAAGCCTCAGGAATCTTTTGCAGGTGTTTAGAGTTATTAGTTGATTCAGATGATTAGGTTAATATTTCGTTTAGAGAACCTTTTCATGATATGCTAATTTTTTTAGAGAGGAATTTGGGGTTTTCATGAGCTGTATGCCAAAATCATCAATATTAAAACAATAAAAGGCTTGAACTACTTCAGTTGGTGTGTAATGAATCTAAAATATATGAAAGTCTAATGTTTATCAGTACATTACAGAAAATAATGAACTTTATCACAATATGCTAATTTTTTTAGAAGGACCTGTATATATCTATCTCATGTCTATCTATCTCATATCTATCTATCAAGCAATCTTTCTATCTATCCATATATCTAACAATGTATCCATTTATCTATCTATCAATGTATCTATCTATCTATTTATTTAGCTTCTAACAGCTATCAATTTGTCAATTTATTTATCCATATATCTATTTATCTATGTATACGCATATATTTTTATCAAGCTTCTAATATATTTCTAGCGACCTATCTTTCTATCTAGCTATCTATCTATAACATGGCTATCTATCAAACATCTATCTATTTATCTTTCTATTTATCAAATATCTAGTTATTTTTCTAACTGTCTATCTTTCCACTATCGTCCTATCTATCACATATTATTTATCTTTGTACCTAACTGTCTATTATTCCACTATTTTTATCTAACCATCTATCTAACAATTTATCTATTTATCTATCTTTCTATATTTCATGTTTCTATCTAACTGTCTAGATTTCTAATACATTTTTACATACAGTCAAAGTAAAGTTACAGCGTGAACCAAAACGTCTGTAACAAAGCTATGTAAAACATTATCAGACATTACATAGAAATTAATTTTTTATATACAAGCAAAGTAAAATTTACAACGTTAACCAAACTTTCTGTAACAAAGACATGTAAAACAAATAAAAATGCAGTCCGTTTTTCTTTTGACAATAAATAATTTGTGTAAAAGAGGTCTTGTTATCTCTAATGAAGGGCCTTTTTTTTTACTAAATACTTGTATGAAATAACAAAGCTGTTTCTTTTTTTCTTAGAACTCTATATTGTTCCTCTGTTATTTCTTCCTAGAAATTAAGATATAAATGAATAACTGACACATCTGTAAAGAATAAATCAAGGCAACTTGACGTACTCTAGATTTCTTGAAAACGTTTCACTCGTTCTTCCAACAAGCTTTCTCAATTCTGAGTGACTGTACAAAAATTCTCTGGGAATAAATATGTAACTGAATCAACATCTGGTAATTATACCCAGCATGGGGTCAGAGGTCATTATACCCAGCATGGGGTCAAAGGTGTTGATGCCATTATCCTAATTGGAGTCAGTAGGTCATAATCACCTCCCAGAAAAAGGTGTCAAGACAGCATTGTATGTGACAGACAATAGATGTTTAACCCCCCCCCCCCCCCCCGCCTCTATTCAAGCTTGGCTTCTCCATTTTTACCTCATGCTGGGTATAATGACCTCTGACCCCATGCTGGGTATAATTACCAGATGTTGATTCAGTTACATATTTATTCCCAGAGAATTCTTGTACAGTCACTCAGAATTGAGAAATCTCTTTGGAAGAACAAGTAAAACGTTTTCAAGAAATCTACAGTAAGTCCAGTTGCCTTGATTTGTTCTTTACAGATATAACTGACAAATGGATATTTATGTCAGCTGTTTGTCCCTACAATACATATTTATAAATAACTAAACATTATGCCCATTACAATAACTGGCGCTAGAATTGGCTGGCACACAGAGAAATCATCACCCCATGCTTCAGCCGATCAATGCCGCCCCACATGCCTTCTGCACTGCCCAACATCCGCACCGACCACACCCCGAACGGCGGCCACTCAACGCCGCCTCACACGCCGCCTGTGCCGTCGATGGAACGCAGGGTGATGATTGCTCTGCTTAGAAACATGAAAGCTAGATAGATTGCTAGATAGATGGTTAGGTAAAGAGATTGGAAAAATAGACAGATAGAAAGATAAATAGATGTTTGATAGATAGATAGATAGATAGATAGAAAGATAAATAGATAGATGTTCGATAGATAGCCATGTTATAGATAGATAGCTAGATAGAAAGATAGGTCGCTAGAAAGATATTATAAGCTTGATAAATAGATATGTGTATACATAGCTAAATAGATATATGGATAAATAGATAGATAAATGGATATATTGTTAGATAGATGGATAGATAGAAGGATAGAAAGATAGATAGTAAGATAGATAGATAGAAAGATAGATATTAAATAGATAGAAAGATAAATAGATAGATAGAAAGATAGATGTGAGATAAAGAGATAAGAAATATATAGATAGATATATAGATAGATAGAAAGATATATATATATATATATATATATATATATATATATATATACAGTACAGACCAAAAGTTTGGACATACCTTCTCATTCAAGGAGTTTTCTTTATTTTCATGACTATGAAAATTGTAGATTCACACTGAAGGTATCAAAACTATGAATTAACACATGTGGAATTATATACATAACAAAAAAGTGTGAAACAACTGAAAATATGTCATATTCTAGGTTCTTCAAAGTAGCCACCTTTTGCTTTGATTACTGCTTTGCACACTCTTTATGAGCTTCAAGAGGTAGTCACCTGAAATGGTTTTCACTTCACAGGTGTGCCCTGTGCCTGGTTTAATAAGTGGGATTTCTTGCCTTATAAATGGGGCTGGGACCATCAGTTGTGTTGTGGAGAAGTCAGGTGGATACACAGCGGATAGTCCTACTGAATAGACTGTTAGAATTTGTATTATGGCAAGAAAAAAGCAGCTAAGTAAAGAAAAATTAGTGGCCATCATTACTTTAAGAAATGAAGGTCAGTCAGTCCGAAAAAATTGGAAAAACTTTGAAAGTGTCCCCAAGTGCAGTCACAAAAACCATCAAGCGCTACAAAGAAACTGGCTCACATGTGGACCGCCCCAGGAAAGGAAGACCAAGAGTCACCTCTGCTGGGAACTCCTTCAAGACATCTCTGGGAACTCCTTCAAGACCGTTGGAAGACCATTTCAGGTGACTACCTCTTGAAGCTCATCAAGAGAATGCCAAGAGCGTGCAAAGCAGTAATCAAAGCAAAAGGTGGCTACTTTGAAGAACCTAGAATATGACATATTTTCAGTTGTTTCGCACTTTTTTGTTATGTATATAATTCCACATGTGTTAATTCATAGTTTTGATGCCTTCAGTGTGAATCTACAATTTTCATAGTCATGAAAATAAAGAAAAATCTTTGTTTGAGAAGGTGTGTCCAAACTTTTGGTCTGTACTGTATAGGAGATAGATAGATAGATATGAGATGGAAAGATAGATAAACGATAGATAAACAATAGATAGAGAGAGAGATAGATAGATATGAGATAGATATGAGATATATAGAAAGATAGATAGAAAGATAGATAAAAAGATAAATAGATACAGAGATAGATAGATAGAAAGATAAATAGATAGAAATATAGATAAGAGATAGATAGATAAAAAGATAGATAGATAGAAAGATAAATAGATAGGCGTAAGCAGCCCAGGAGTAAGCAGCACTGAACATGAGCTCTGGATGTTTTCATCACTTTATACATTGTAATGAGCAAATTTTAAGACAAGATCTTGGAAATATCGACTCCATGGGATACAGAAGCAAGCAAGACTAAAGCTCTTCATGAAAAAAGGAAAAACTTATGGATTTAAAGGCCAAAACAAGACTTTTGCTTAGAGGACAGACAGCAATTAACAGGACAGACTATAAACAACAAGCACTATCATCATCCATAGTCCAGAGAACTGAGCAACCAAAGGCTCCTGCTCCAACACCAAAACCCCCACATCCTCACTAGAAACTGTTAGAGACCAAACTCCATAGAAATAAGGATATTATTTAAGAAATGGAAAACCACAACTTGAAACAAGGAATGTCCAGCAATGTAGATAAGGAAAAGACACAAGGCTCAGCCAGCAGGGGGTCAGACATCCCTGAGATAACATAATCAGAAGGGCTGAGGAGCACTAAAGCTAGGAAAGCTGTAAAAGATGCTAAGCATTAGACAGAGTCCAGAGACCCTCTATGCTGATTTCACTTTTAAGGAGCCACAGAGGAGGAAAACAGACGTAGTGTTCTTCACTGAGAAGCCGTCTGCCTGGCACACAGCCTTCTGCAGACATTATATTAACATATCAAAGTGCGGCATCAACAGATCAGGATAAAGGTAGCGGGATGAGGAGGACACTGTACTCACCATAATTCTATACAACACTTGCACCATCATGATACAAGGCAATGAGGACAACTTAACACAGTTTGAAAGAAACTTTCCTCATATTAAAAACCTGGCCCAAAAATACAAGTCAGAAGAAAAAGCAGAGACAACCCCCAAAGACCCCCCTGAGGCTTTAGGTGAGGATGCTTCCCACCCAACCCAACAACCGGCATTCTAAGAGACTGTTTATCTTAATTAGAAAGAGACTTCCTTCAATTCAAGGAAGAACTTCAAAGAAACCGAAGTGACAAAAATGCACAACACCACGCCATCAACTTCCTTCATCTATATGACAGTAAACACCTCAATAAGCAAGGAGTCAGCCTCCTGGCAAAAGAAATGAAGGATGTTGTACTAAACAGAACCCCCTGGCCTAGACCCTACATAGGCCAATTTGGAGACAACAGGGAAAGTCCACCGACAACACAAAGACCTCAACTATCAAACGCCACACCAAAAACGGTAAACAAGGCCCTGTACCCCAACGCGGGCCACCAGAGGCAAACACCATGGAGGAAACCACCCACCTCACACTGAGAAATACAGAGCAGAGACCTAGACGAGATAAAAAAAACCTGTTTAGAACTTTATGTAGAACATTCAAGTGACTGGACAACACAAGCCTTATCTATCATACCAGAACCAGTTAAATCCCCAGCTCGTCCTATGAAACCCACTCATTACACGGTGTAATGACCTGCTATGACATCCTTTATAATTAGCAGCTGGAACATCCAAGGTCTGAACGTGTCAGCCTTTGGATGTAAAGTAAATGATCCAGACTTCACCCAGAGTTTGAGAACCATCGATATTCAAATCCTTCTAAAAAACATGGACTAAGGCAGAGAGCGAGTCCCTGGTGCCCACTGGATACAGGTAAATCTCTGTCCCAGCCCTAAAAAATAAAACCACCAAACTTGGCTGCTGTTCGGGAGGAATACTAATGTGGTATAAAGTGGAGCTCCATGAGCAGATCAGTTCAGTGAAACGGGGAAACAGTCATATCTGGATTAGAATAGACTACTCCAGCCTCACCTTCCAGTCCGACATCTTTCTCTGTGCAGCCTACATACCACCACCTGAGTCCCCCTACTACAACCAAGAATGCTTTGAGATCCTGAAAAGGGAAGCCGCCCACTATCAAAACCTGGGCAAACTCATTATCATCGGAGACCTCAATGCCAGAACAGACAGGGAAAGAGACTACCTGACCACAGATGGAAACCTCTATATATATATATATATATATATTTGGAGCACAGACCGACAGCGACACCTCAGTACATACAGAGAGGAACAGTTACGACAGCACGGTAAAAAACTGTTAAAGCCTAGGACTCCACATCCTCAATGGTCGCACCAAGGGAGACTTTCTAGGAATGACTACATTAAACTCCAATGTGGGTAGCAGCGTAGTGGACTACGCCATCACAGACATGAACCCCAAAAACATTGGGGCCTTCATAGTCAGCCTACAATTGCACTTCTCTGATCACAACCAAACATCCCTATATATTAAGTCCACAAACAAACCACCAGGGCAAATACATCAGCAGATGATGCTCTTCACACTAGCTCAGAAATATAAAGAGGTGCACAATAAACCAGAAATCCAAGGGATGCTCTACTACTTTAACAACAAGGTGTTTGGGATAAACCCAGAAGGAGTCAATCAAGCTATAAGAGATCTTAATAATACATTTTACACCATGGCATAAATAGCTGACCTGAAAAAGTATAGCCACCTGAAGCAAAAAGAAGATAACCCCAACACTTGGTTTGACGAAGAGTGCAGAGCTGTATGGAAAACCTTAAGATCGGCCTGAAATAAAAAGCATAGAGATCCCAACAACACCAACCTACGGGAAGTCTACGACACAATACAGATGCAATAGATTTCCAAAACCCACTAGACTAACCCATAACACTGCAGGAGATATCAGAGAGAATATTAACCATAAGAGGTGAGAAAGCCAGCGGCACAGATGGCATCCCACCCGAAATGATTAAGTACAGCCTACCAGCAATACAGGCAGCCATTGCAAAACTATACAACATTGTGCTAAGCGCTGGCTACTTCCCCCAAACCTGGGACCAAGGTGTCATAATTCCAATATACAAAAGTGGGGACAGGTATGACCCGGCCAACTACCGAGGGATATGTGTCAGCAGCAATCTGGGGAAACTATTTAACAGTATCCTGAACCAGAGAATCCTCATCTTTCTCACCCAGCACAATGTACTCAGTAAAAGCCAAGCAGGGTTCATGCCAAACCACCGCACCACAGACTACACCCTGCACCGCCTCATCCAAAGCCATGTCTCCTGAAGCTATTGGAGAGCGGAATAGGTGGAAAGACGTCATCAAAAGCTCCTACACTGAGAACCGATGCATCATGAAAGTAAATGGGAAAAAAACGGCTTACTTCCAGCAGAGCCGATGAGTCAGACAGGGCTGCAGCCTCAGTCCAACTCTGTTTAACATTTACATCAACGAGCTGGCAGTGGCTCTGGAATCTTCCTCAGCACCATGTCTTATCCTCCATGACACTGAGGTGAAACTTCTCCTGTATGCGGATGAACTTATCCTGCTATCACCAACTGAGAAAGGTCTCCAAGACCAGCTAGTCATTCTGGAGAAATTCAGCACCACATGGGCCCTTCCCATCAATTTTAAAAAGACCAACACTATGGTGTTCCAGAGAAAGAAAACAAAGTCAGCCAGGCCCCCTACCTTCACGCTACACAACCACCCTCTTACAGCCACTAACAGGTACACCTACCTGGGACTGATAATTGACCAAACTGTGAGCTTCAAATCAGCCTTTGAGGAGCTGAAAGACAAAGCATGCAAGACCTTCTACAACATCAGAAGATGACTGTACCACCTCAAAGCACCAGCGAGGGTCTGGCTTAAAATCTTTGACTCCATCATTGCACCAATCCTCCTGTATGGCAGTGAAGTCTGGGGCCCTCACAAGTATCACGACTGGTCAAGCTGGGATTCCAAGCATAAGCATCTCCTCCAGGTCCATCGGAGCACCTCTGAAAGTGCCTGTCGAGTGGAGCTGGGCAGATTCCCTCTACACTTTACAATTCAGAAGAGGGCGCTAGCATTCTGGGGCCATCTACATGGTTGTAGTGAAGGCTCCCATCACCATAAAGCCTTGCTACACCAAGGGATCCCAGGCAAGGCAAAGCCCCAAAATCAACTTACTGAAACCCAGCCAGACCAGATAATCACCACACACCACCTCACAAAAGCCGGGATCAGGAACATAGCAAACAAATAAGAGGAATACATCAGTGAATGGAGGAAAGAGGCATCCCAGAAGCTGACGATGTACCAGAGCCTGCAAAGAGACTACAAACTGGCCCCATATCTGGAGAAACTAGGGAACCCCAGAGACGGGAAAATCTTGAGCTGCTACTGAGCGGCCACAGCCTGGCCGTCGAATAGAGCTACATGCCTAGAGAAAGCAGACTGTGCCAGCAGTGCCCCCTGCAGGCGGTGGAGGATGAGGCCCACTTCCTGGTATACTGTCCCAAATACTCGGCAGTGAGGGACATCCACTTTAGTAGACTCTCTGATCTACTCCCAAACTTCAACTCCATGGAGGAGGAAGAGAAGCTGCCCATCCTGCTGGGAGAGAACACTGTGGACATAGCAGCACAATATATCAGTGCCTGCCACAGACTGAGAGGAGCCTGATATGCCATGGACTCCAATACCCTGACCTGGGGTGTGCCCGCACCCCTTTCCCCCTTGTCATGATATGCAACGGACTCCTATACACCGACCCTGGGTGTGTCCTCATTTCTCAACCCCCTATTTCCCTTATGCTTTGGCAATACTAATGTAGAATTTTAGACCTGCCAATAAAGCATTATTGATTGGTTGATTGATAGAAATAAAGATAGATATGAGATAGATAGATAGCCCAAGTTTTATAAGATTCATAGATATGATTAATAGAATTATAATAGCCTGATAAAGAGTTTGATAGATAGCTAGATAGATAAATAGATACATTGTTAGATATATGGATATATAGATAGAAAGATAGAAATATAGAGAGATAATAGATAGAAAGATAGAGAGAAAGATAGAAAGACAGATATATTAGATAGATAGGTCGATATATAGACAGATTGATAGATAGATAGATAGATAGATAGATAGATAGATAAAAATAGATAGATTGGTAGATAGTTAGATAGATAATTAGATAAATTGTTAGGATGATTGGTAGATAGGCTAGAAAAGATAGACCGGTAGAAAGATAAATAGATAGATGTTTGATAGCTAGCCACGTTATAGATAGATAGCTAGAGAGCTGTCTAGATAGTTAGCTATCATCCTCTCCATGTTTTTAGTGGTTGAAGGATCTGTAATGAAACTGGGGACTGTTGCCTTGTGGGACCTTCGATGGGCGTGTTGTCGGCAGAGTGGACTGGGGTTATGGGGGCGGAAAATGGGACGTTTCGGTGACAACATCAAAGGTCTTTTTCAGCTTTTAGGAAGATAGAAGGATCAATTAGCCACTGCCAATATTTATAATTAGCCACTGCTAATATTTATAATAGCTTAGCAAGAGGTTAATATAAGCTTAATATAAGCTTAATATCATTTTATTCTTAAAAATATTAAAATTTAGGAGTGGTTTGGGGTGGGATTGTGGGTGGGGTTATGGGCGGAAAAGGGGAGTGGTCACCTGTCACTTTGAGTTTGACGAGAACACCAGCTACTAATGATCAAGACCCCACATAAACTGCTAGAATTATCTATAATTATAGATATTTGTCGGTAATTGGGACCATCATTTCTATATATGTACATAGTGTGGGGCCTTGTAAAATTTTTATGTGCAAAGTATATGTAATATCTGCATAGTAACTTCAGTTATGTAATAATCACATATACATTTTTCTGGAGCATTTTAAAGCATCTAATTTAGTTAACAGTGTTTCAAACCCACTCTAACCTTATTCTTAAATTGCTTTACAGAAACACACAGGAGACTGGGATAAAACAGTTTTCGAGTACAGAACACGCAAGACTACAAGATTGCCTATTGTAGATATTGCGCCATTCGATATCGGAGGACCAGACCAAGAATTTGGTGTAGAAGTGGGACCAGTATGCTTCTTGTAAATTTAGGGTATTACATAATTTTAAACCACAGCAAACAATCAGCACTCCTTTTTGTCCCTATTATAATTGTGTCTCCAAAATAGTAATTTATCTTCCACACATTGTGGGAAAAGGCATCATCTGGTGTACAGACACTAAATATTTAGCAATTACACAAACTAAATGCTTTGCTCTATTTTTTGTACAAAAAAAATCCTATTTTGAAGACATCTGAATGGTGCTAAAAAAGGTCAACTAGAAAGAAGAAAAACACTGTTAAATGTGTGGCCTAACAAGCAATGATCAATAAATACATCACAGTACACTCACCTTCTAACCAAGATGAAGTTCATAGTAAACAGAAACGAACTTCCACATTTCATCTACCTCATCATGGGCAGAATGTGGGGTGTGTTTGATGAGGCATGAGAATAAGATCAGCCTATCAGCCAGTACAGTTATCATCTGAAACAATTTGGCAGGCACAGATACTACTTTGTATTAGATGTATTGTTTAGAACTGATAAGTAAATTCAGTTTTGCTAGGTACTTTTCATATGTTTCTGTCGTTGTAAGCCAAGACCACTAAAATTAAAGGGACGTTTGAATTTCATGGTGCTAAGTGCTATTATCAACTTTCCTCTCAGAAACTTTGTAAGTGAACATGGGGGAATAAAAAGTTTTACAATACAGGAAAAATGTTTGTCTTCTGTTTAAAATCAATGCTGGCATTACTCAATTGTAGTTAGCATGATTTGCTGCAATAACTAGGACACAGTTGGCAGGCATTAATCATCTTTGTAAACTTTTTCATGGTTGTGTAAAGAGACACATAATAAAAAGATGTATGAAACTCATTCGCCCTTGTTTTGGAGTTGTCTTTTTTGTTATCATATGCACAGATCAGGTAAAAGATTGATATAGATTCATTTTTGCACAGTTAAAAAACAAAAACAATAAATATTCTAATTACCTTAAAGGAACATTTCAGCAGACCCAGTGAAATAGTATAGGAAGGGAAAGTAGACTATTAAAAAAATTACTTTTACTCAATGTCAGATTAAATATAAAAAATATATATAAATGGATCACCACCAAATAAATATACACGTCAATGTGCTTCATTGAATTGTAAGGAGAATGCACCGTGCCCCGTTTATCCTATTATAAGTAACCATTCATTAAATAGGCTATTCCTCTACAAGTAGCATAAGGCAGGTTTACTGGGCTGAGAAGAGCTGCCCAAAATACTGACACAGAAACCTCCACTATAAAGGCGTATTCTTTAATGTGTTTCATCAATAACCCCCTTAAAGACCCTGCCATTTTTCACCACCTTGTGGAATTGTGGATATTTGACAAGTGTCTCTTTATGTGGTAATAAATTTGAAGCACTTTTACATATCCAAGCCATTCTGAGAATGTTTTCTCGTGACACATTGTACTTCATGATAGTGGTAAATTTATAGTTCACCTTTATTTATAAAAAAAATCTAAATTTACCCAAAAAATTGAAAAATTAGCAATTTTCGAAATTTGAAATTGCTTTTGAAGCAGACAGTGATACCTCATAAAATAGCTATTACTTTGCATTTCCCATATGTCTACTTCATGTTTGCATCATTTTGTAAATGTCATTTTTTTTTTTTGGATGGCTTGGAATTATAGAAGCAATTTTTATTGTTTTAAAACTATTTTTTATTAATTTTCATCAAAAAGTAATAACATAGAAATCTACATTGTTACAACCTCTTGGAAGCATAAACTTAACCTGAGCGTAAGTTATATGAGGGCAATTGCAGATACAAGGAATGACAATTTTTATAACCAAGTTTCCAATACCCACTTTTTTTAAGGACCAGTTCAGTGGGGGCTTATATAGTAGAAACTTTGTGGGGGCTTATATAGTTGAAACCACCCAAAAATTACCCAATTTTAGAAACTAAACCCTCAAGTTATTCAAAACTGGTTTTACAAACCTTGCTAACCCTTTTAGGCGTTCGACAAGAAATAACGGAAAATGGAGATAAAAGGGTTAAAAGCCAAGGAAAACTCAATATTTATTACCCTGATTCTGCAGTTTATAGAAACACCCCATATGTGGGCGTAAACTTCTATAACACAGAATGGAGCAGAAAGGAAAGAGCAACATATGGATTTTTGAGGGCAGATTTTATCAGGATAATTTCAAGTTTAAAAGCCCCCGATAAACCCATATATTAGGAAATCCCAAAAAGTTGATCCAATTTTGGAAACGACTGGATAAAAAGACAATTTTATTGGTACTGTCAGTGTGTCGGAGTGGGGTACCTAGGGCTAGAGATGGTTCTGCGGTTCGCCCGGCGGTCTGTTCACGGCAAACTTTACACATTCGTGGTTCGCTGAACATGGAACCATATGACGATATTCGCCGGCGCCATATTTTTTTACATTGTGAGACCTTTGACCCATGGCACATCGATCAGGTGGTACAGGACAGCAAATTGAGACATTTCAGCACATGGACATACCCCCTACCTTATAAATAGACCTGATCTGGCTGCCATTTTACATTCTGTCTTTTGTCAGTGTAGGGAGAGGTCGCTGTGTGGAGCAGGGACAGACTGTTAGAGTGTTAGTGACAAAAGGACTGGTATAGTTGTGCTATTGATTGGTGTGCAGTAAAGAGGGGTGTAATACACTTATAATATACTTTATAATATAGAAAGCATATTATAGTGGATTTGTATAGTGCAGCATTGTGACTGGTGATCGGTTCTGCAGCGATACTACAACTACAAAGAGTGACAAACCCAATTAGAAAAAAGTATTTGAACTGGTGAGATAGACCAGTGGCCCCCCAAACCACATATTGAAGCGGGGTGTTATCGAAGAATATACTACTCAAATAGTGTATTTGTGTGCTGCAGAAATGTATCCGTTTTCACTGCGTTACCTCTGCTACCCACAGTGAGAAAATTTAAAGGAAAACATTTTTATAACTGGTGTGATAGACCAGTGGCCCCCAAAACCACATATTGAAGTGGGGTGTTATCTAAGAATACACTTTTCAATTTTTTTGGGTGCTGCAGAAATGTAACCGCTTTCACTGCGTTACCTCTGCTACACAAAACAACATATTGAAGCAGGGCATTATATACCTTCTTACACATACACTGCACTTCTCTAGAGACTTTTGTCAACGGGTCATTTAAAAAATGACAAGCAGTGGAAGAGTCAGGCCCTTCCGCAGGGGTGGTAGGGGTAGGGCAGGAGCACCAGGCCAGAGCCAAAGTGGTAAGTTTCAAAAGGTGCGTTGAATTACGTCAAAGGACGCACCAGACTTGGTTGAGTAGCTCACTCAGCCTTCCGCATCTGTACCCTCCTCATCCTCATCCTCTCTATCTGCACCCTCTTCACTCTCTGCTGTGTGCACCCCCAAAGACACCACCACCAACACCATCCCCACCATATACCCTCCGCTTGAGTCACAGAAATATTTTCCGTTCCATCACAAGACGTTTCCGATGCACAGCCATTCTTGGCATCGGATCAGGAAGAGGAGGTAGCAGTGGCCGCCACTCAACAGTCTGACGACAGTACCCAGATCAGCCCAAGGAGGTTTGTCCCTGCTGTTGCTGCCTACTTCAAGAACTCTAACGTTAGTGGTGGGGAAGGTGACGTTGATGATTACGTGTCTATGGATGTAACGTAGGTGCTCACAAGAGAGGAAGAGGAGGGGAGTTCAGAGGGAGAGATGGACCAGCAGATAGGGAGGAGAAGCAGGCCTAACTTACATTGCACTGGAAATACAAACCAGACTGCTAATGTATTAGGAGCGAGCCATCAACCATGTATGGTCACATCTTGCGCTCCCAGGACGCCGGCACATGGCTCCGCAGTTTGGGCTTTTTTTTTTATGTGTCAGCTGCTGACAATAGTGTTGCCATCTGCAGCCTTTACAGTCAACGCATAAGTCGCGGTAAGCCCAACACCCACCTAGGGACGACTGCCTTAAGAAGGCACCTGGCCTCACATCACCAAGCCCAGTGGCAGCAATGCCGTCAAAACCCACAAAGCCACACTCCAGGCTCTCACCATCCAGGCTCTTCTCCTTCACCTCTCTCCTCACAATTTTCCTCCACTCCACCTTCCATCATGCCGTCCTCACATTTGTCAGGAAAAAGGCAGGCTTCCGTGAACCAAATGTCCGAGCGTAAAAAATGATGACGCAGGATAACCCTCTTGCCCAATGGTTGACCGCTGGCTTGTCGGAACTGACAGCCCACCAACTACTGCCATATAAACTTGTGGACTCGGAGGCCTTTCGAAAATTTGTGGCCATTAAAACACCACAATGGAAGGTCCCAGGAAGGAAATATTTCTTGCAGAAGGGCATCCGAGAGCTCGACGGCCAGGTTCAGCGGCAAGTGAATGTATCTCTGGCACTTAGTGTCAATGCCAAAATACATCTGACCACAGACATGTGGTCTAGCAAACACGGGCAGGGAAGGTATATAACTTTCACTGCCCACTGTGGGAACCTTCTGACGGCCATCAAGCATGTAACCCGTGGCACCCGTGTAGATTTGGTTTTACCGCCACGGATTACATGCAGGCCTGCCTCTTCTTCTCCTCCTTCTCCATCCTCCCTCTCCTCCTCGGCTGACTCCTCCTTTTCCGCTGCTACCGTCTCTTCCGCTGCACCGCCCAAGATCCCCAGAACCTATTCGACATGCCAGCTGAGACGTTGCCATGCTGTGCTGCGTCTGTTGTGCCTGGAAGCCAAGAGCCACACTGGTGCTGCACTCCTTTCAGGTTTGCGTTCACAGGCAGATCAGTGGCTAACACCGCTCAATTTGACAGTTGGTAAAGTGGTGTACGACAACAGTGCCAATCTGCTGAGCACGATGAAGCAGGGCAAAATGACACACGTACCATGCATGGCACACATCCTGAACTTGGTCATGCAGCGATTCGTTGTCAAATACCCCGGGGTCCAGGACGTCTTGCGGCAGGCCAGGAAAATCTCAGGCTATTTCAGAAGATCTTACACGGCCATGGCTTGCCTTGCTGACACTCAGCCGCGACACAACCTTCCCGTCAAACATCTTATTTGTGATTGCCCTACACGATGGAACTCAAAAAAGTGCAGTTTACGTCTACCTGTACGAACTCTGCGGCAGTACAGGTTCTGGGGAGCTTGTTTTTTTTCACCACGCCAGTGGCTGCTCATGCACGACGCATGCAGACTTCTGCGGCCATTTGATGAGATCACCAAACTGGTCAGTCGCAGCCAGGGCGCCATCAGTGACATCGTACCTTTTGCCTTCTTTCTCGAGTGTGCATTGCGTCGTGTCATTGATCAAGCTGTTGAGGAGCAGGAGCAGGAAGATGAGGAAGTCGCATTGCTGGATGATTTCCAAGGGGGGCTACTCCATCTGAGACAAGTAAACATCAGGAGTCTGAAGAAGAGTCAGAGAAGGATGGTGCTGGAGAGGAGGTGGAGCAATAGGAGCATGTTTTAAACCTTTCTGGGATCCCTGGTGTTGTCCGTGATTAGGGGGAGGAGAAGGGGGACGACATTATCCTGGATGAGGATCAGGAGCCAGGCCACTACACCGCTTCCAGTTTAGTGCAAATGGGGGCCTTCATGCTCCAGTGTTTTAAGAGGGACCCCCGTATAAAAAGCATCAAGGGCAAGGACCAGTACTGGGTGGAAACGTACTTTAACCCCTGGTACAAACAAAAAATGGCGGAAATCTTACCACCATCACAGAGGGCTGTCAGAATGCAGCACTTCCAGGCCTTGCTTAGAGAAATGCTGCATTCTGCTTTTTTTGGGCACTGGCAGAGGAATTTACACTCACAGAGAAACAGTTGCGCGTATCAATCCAACTGCGCCTGCAATAAGAGGGCGGTTTGAAGATGTGTTAGTCACTTCTGATATGATAACATTCTTTCAGCCGACCCATCGACAGCTGTCCTCCGGATCCAGCCTCAGGGAACGTCTAGACCGACAGGTGTCCGACTACATCGGTTAAACAGCTAATTTGGATGCTCTGAGAAGTGATGAACCCCTGGACTACTAGGTGGGCAGGCTTGACCTCTGGCCAGAGCTTGCACAGTTTGCAATGGAACTGTTGGATTTCCCCTCATCAAGTGTCCTGTCCGAAAGGACGTTCAGCACAGCAGGGGGGATCGTGACTGATAAGCGCACTCGCCAAGCTCACGACAGTGTTGACTACCTCACATTTCTAAGAATGAATGAGGCATGGATCTAGGAGGAATTCAACACATGTGACCAGTAGACCAGGTTTGATTCAAATTCATCATGACAGCCCATATCAGCCACCACCCATAACAATTTATGGTCCCTATCTTCGGTAAATACAGCGGCATAAAAAGCCTTTTATGTCAGTTGAATGCCTAATTTTTGGGGCCTGCAAAGGCCGACACTTACTTCTGTATCCTGTGAATACCTAATGTAACACCATCAACAGAATGCAAATGTATTTGCTGTCAGATGAACGCCAGTCGGAAAATTTTTGGGGCCTGTAAAGGCTGACACTTACTTCTGTATCCTGTGAATGCCTATTTTTTTATACTGGAATTGAAAATCAATGGGTCTGTAAATGTTCCTCTCAATTGTGGAACGGATGCAGACACATTTTACAGACGTGTGAATGGACCCTATATGCATTTGACATGTATTTACCGACTGCTGTCATTTCTGGCTGATTTAGGCTGATCTATTAGACTAAAAGTGTCATTTTAGTGATGTTTGGTTGAATAAATTATTATTTTCTTTAAATTTTTTCATTTTTTTATGTTTAACCCCTTAAGGACCAGGCTCATTTTCACCTTCAGGACCAGGCCACTTTTTGCAAATCTGACCAGTGTCACTTTATGTGGTGATAACTTTAAAACGCTTTGACTTATCCAGGCCACTCTGAGACAGTTTTTTCGTCACATATTGTACTTCATGACACTGGTAAAATGGAGTAAAAAATTATAATTTTTATTTTAAAAAAAATACCAAATTTGCCAAAATTTTAAAAAAATTAGCAAATTTCCAAGTTTCAATTTCTCTACTTCTATAATACATATTAATAACTTCTATAATACATAGTAATAAAATAGTTATTGCTTTACATTTCCCATATGTCTACTTCATGTTAGGCTAATTTTGGGAATGACATTTTATTTTAGGGGGACGTTACAAAGCTTAGAAGTTTAGAAGTAAATCTTGAAATTTCTCAGAAATTTTCAAAAACCAACTTTTTAACCACTTCAGCCCCGCTAGCTGAAACCCCCTTCATGACCAGGCCACTTTTTACACTTCGGCACTACACTACTTTCATCGTTTATCGCTCGGTCATGCAACTTACCACCCAAATGAATTTTACCTCCTTTTCTTCTCACTAATGGAGATTTCATTTGGTGGTATTTTATTGCTGCTGACATTTTTACTTTTTTTGTTATTAATCAAAATGTAACGATTTTTTTGCAAAAAAATGACATTTTTCACTTTCAGCTGTAAAATTTTGCAAAAAAACCGACATCCATATATGAATTTTTCGCCAAATTTATTGTTCTACATGTCTTTGATAAAAAAAAAATGTTTGGGAAAAAAAAAATGGTTTGGGTAAAAGTTATAGCGTTTACAAACTATGGTACAAAAATGTGAATTTCAGCTTTTTGAAACAGCTCTGATTTTCTGAGCACCTGTCATGTTTCCTGAGGTTCTACAATGCCCAAACAGTAGAAAAATCCCACAAATGACCCCATTTCGGAAAGTAGACACCCTAAGGTATTCGCTGATGGGCATACTGAGTTCATAGAACTTTTTATTTTTTGTCACAAGTTAGCAGAAAATGATGATGATTTATTTTTTTTATTTTGTTTCTTACAAAGTCTCATATTCCACTAACTTGCGACAAAAAATAAAAAATTCTAGGAACTCACCATGCCCCTCACAGAATACCTTGGGGTGTCTTCTTTCTAAAATGGGGTCACTTGTGGGGTAGTTATACTGCCCTGGCAATTTAGGGGTCCAAATGTGTGAGAAGAACTTTGCAATCAAAATGTGTAAAAAATGACCGGTGAAATCCGAAAGGTGCACTTTGGAATATGTGCCCCTTTGCCCACCTTGGCAGCAAAAAAGTGTGACACATCTGGTATCTCCGTACTCAGGAGAAGTTGGGAAATGTGTTTTGGGGTGTCATTTTACATATACCCATGCTGGGTAAGAGAAATATCTTGGCAAAAGACAACTTTTCCCATTTTTTTATACAAAGTTGGCATTTGACCAAGATATTTTTCTCACCCAGCATGGGTATATGTAAAATGACACCCCAAAACACATTCCCCAACTTCTCCTGAGTACGGCAATACCACATGTGACACTTTATTGCAGCCAAGGTGGGCAAAGGGGCACATATTCCAAAGTGCACCTTTCGGATTTTGCAGGCCATTTTTTACACATTTTGATTGCAAGGTACTTCTCACACATTTGGGCCCCTAAATTGCCAGGGCAGTATAACTACGCCACAAGTGACCCCATTTTGGAAAGAAGACACCCCAAGGTATTCCGTGAGGGGCACTGCGAGTTACTAGAATTTTTTTTTTTTTGTCACAAGTTAGCGGAAAATGATGATTTTTTTTTTCTCTTTTTTCCTTACAATGTCTCATATTCCACTAACTTGCGACAAAAAATAAAAAATTCTAGGAACTCGCCATGCTCCTCACGGAATACCTTGGGGTGTGTTCTTTCCAAAATGGGGTCATTTGTGGGGTAGTTATACTGCCCTGGCAATTTAGGGACCCATATGTGTGAGAAGTACTTTGCAATCAAAATGTGTAAAAAATGGCCTGCAAAATCCGAAAGGTGCACTTTGGAATATGCGCCCCTTTGCCCACCTTGGCATCAAAAAAGTGTCACACATCTGGTATCACCGTACTCAGGAGAAGTTGGGGAATGTGTTTTGGGGTGCCATTTTACATATACCCATGCTGGGTGAGAGAAATATCTTGGCAAAAGACAACTTTTCCCATTTTTTTATACAAAGTTGGCATTTGACCAAGATATTTATCTCACCCAGCATGGGTATATGTAAAATGACACCCCAAAACACATTCCCCAACTTCTCCTGAGTACGGCGATACCAGATGTGTCACACTTTTTTGCAGCCTAGATGCGCAAAGGTGCCCAAATTCCTTTTAGGAGGGCATTTTTAGACATTTGGATCCCAGACTTCTTCTCACGCTTTAGGGCCCCTAAAAAGCCAGGGCAGTATAAATACCCCACATGTGACCCCACTTTGGAAAGAAGACACCCCAAGGTATCCAATGAGGGGCCTGGCAAGTTCATAGAATTTTTTTTTTTTTCGCAAAAGTTAGCGGAAATTGATTTTGTTTTGTTTTTTCTCACAAAGTCTCACTTTCCGCTAACTTAGGACAAAAATTTCAATCTTTCATGGACTCAATATGCCCCTCAGCAAATACCTTGGGGTGTCTTCTTTCCAAAATGGGGTCAGTTGTGGGGTGTTTGTACTGCCCTGGCATTTGAGAGTCTCCGCAATCATTACATGTATGGTCAGCATTAGGAGTTTCTGCTATTCTCCTTATATTGAGCATACAGGTAATGAGATTTTTTTTCCCGTTCAGCCTCTGGGCTGAAAGAAAAAAATGAACGGCACAGATTTCTTCATTCGCATCGATCAATGTGGATGAAAAAATCTCTGCCCAAAAAAAAAAATGGAGGGGAAAGGCGTCTGCCAGGACATAGGAGCTCCGCCCTACATCCATACCCACTTAGCTCGTATGCCCTGGCAAACCAGATTTCTCCATTCGCATCAATCGATGTGGATGAATAAATCATTGCCGTGATTTTTTTTATTTAGTTTTTTTTATATATATACAAAGTGTTTGCCAAAGCATAGGAACGCCGCCTCCTCCTCAGCTCGTATGCCTTGGCAAACGTATCTGTCACTGCAGAGGAGAAAATCCCGTCTTGCAGGGCCGCATACACCGACTTGCGTGTAATCTGACAGCAGCGCAATGCTTCTGTCAGAATGCACATCGGTGCTGCAGCTAGTAGATCGGTTGGTCCACCTGGAAGGTAAAAAGCCAAAAAAAGAAAAAACCAGGCCACAACGCAATAATTTTATTAACTTTGGAACAGAACATATAAACTTTAACTTTTTTAACTGAACATTAACCTTTTTGCTTACTGGTGTTTTTTTTTTTTTTTTTTACCTTTATAGAACAAACCTCTCCTTCCCCATGGGTCAATGTGCAAAGAGCAAATCGCCCAAAGATGTGGCGAAGTGCGTTATGCACTTTGTCCCATGTGAAAGGAGACGTTTGCAGGATACAGGAGGTTCTCGATGATCTCTTCCTGAAATTTGAGGAAGGATCCAGTCCTCCCAGCCTTACTGTAGAGAACAAAACTATTGTACAGAGCCAATTGAATTAAATATACAGACACCTTCTTATACCAGCGTCTGGTTCTGCGGGAAACTAAATACGGAGACAACATCTGGTCATTGAAGTCCACCCCTCCCATGTGAAGGTTATAGTCGTGGACTGAGAGGGGCTTTTCAATGACACGGGTTGCTCGCTCAATTTGTATTGTCGTGTCTGCGTGAATGGAGGAGAGCATGTAAACGTCACGCTTGTCTCTCCATTTCACCGAGAGCAGTTCTTCGTTACACAGTGCGGCCCTCTGCCCCCTTGCAAGATGGGTGCTAACGAGCCGTTGGGGGAAATTTTTTTTGTCACTGCGGTGGGGCGGGCGTGGGCGAACGCACGTGTGGGCGACCGATCAGGCCTGATCGGGCAAACACTGCGTTTTGGGTGGAGGGAGAACTAAAGTGACACTAGTACTATTATAGATCTGACCGTGATCAGTTTTGATCACTTCCAGATACTATAAAAGTACAAATGCTGATTAGCAATACGCTAATCAGCGAATAACGGACTGCGGTGCAGTGGGCTGGGCGCTAACCGATCCCTAAACTACCTAACCAAGGGGCCTAAACTATACTGAAACCTAACGGTCAATACCAGTGAAAAAAAAAAGTGACAGTTTGCACTGATCACTTTTTTCCTTTCACTAGTGATTGACAGGGGCGATCAAAGGGGTGATCAAAGGGTTAATTGGGGTGATCTGGGGCTAGTATGTGGTGTAGTGGGTACTCACAGTGATGTGTGCTCCTCTGCTCCTCTGCTGGAACCAACCGACCAAAAGAAGGAGCAGAGGAGCACAGCAGCCATATAACCCCATCATATTTACTAATATGTGGGGTTAAATGGCTGCTGATTGGATTTTTTAAAAATCAGCAACCTGCCAGCCAATGATCGTGGCCGGCAGGCTGCTGACGAAATACTTGGCTACGAAATGCCAGCCCGCGATGCGCATGCGCGGGCCGGCTGTGACGTAATCTCGCGTCTCGCGAGATGACGCACCGATGCGTCCAGGAGGAACAAATCAACCACCTCCCGGACGCATCGGTGCGTTAGGCGGTCGGGAGGTGGTTAAGGACCAGTTCAGGTCTGAAGTCACTTTGTGAAGCTTACATAATAGAAACCACCCAAAAATGACCCTATTCTATAATTCTATAGTGATGAACCCCTGGACTACTGGGTGGGCAGGCTTGACCTCTGGCCAGAGCTTGCACAATTTGCAATGGAACTGTTGGCTTGCCCCTCGTCAAGTGTCCTGTCCGAAAGGACATTCAGCGCAGCAGGGGGATCATGACTGATAAGCGCACTCGCCTAGCTCATGACAGTGTTGACTACCTCACATTTCTAAAAATGAATGAGGCATGAATCTCGGAGGAATTCAACACATGTGACCAGTAGACCAGGTTTGATTCAAATTCATCATGACAGCCCATATCCGCCACCACCCATAACAATTTATGGTCCCTGTCTTCGGTAAATACAGCGGCATAAAAGGCCTTTTAAGTCAGTTGAATGCCTAATTTTTGGGGCTTGTAAAGACTGACACTTACTTCTGTATCCTGTGAATGCCTAATGTAACACCAGCCACAGAATTCAAATGTATTTGCTGTTAGGTGAACGCCTGTCGGCTAATTTTTGGGGCCTGTAAAGGCCCACACTTACTTCAGTATCCTGTGTATGCCTAATGTAACACCAGCAACAGATACAAATGTATTTGCTGTCAGGTGAACATCTGTCGGCTAATTTTTGGGGCCTGTAAAGGCTGACACTTACTTCAGTATCCTGTGAATGCCTAATGTAACACCAGCAACAGAATACGCATGTATTTGCTGTCAGGTGAATGCCTACTGGTGCTGCTGAAGTTGGGGGCTGCCAATCAGGGTTTGCCAGCACCTCAGGGACTCTAGGGGCTCTATGGGCCTGTCTGTGCGGTGGCTGCGATGGGGGAACTACTGCACGTGCCACTGTACCAGCTTTAACTGCCCTTCTGGTGCTCGCTACTTCACCATGTTGTACGGCAGTGCTGGTACTAGGTCCAGAATGGGCTGCGCTGCTGGTGTATGCCTCACCATGTAATCTGACAGCCCCAGCCCCACTCTGCTGCCCTTGAAGCGGATCCTGCGCAACCTGTGGTCTAGCAACACGGGGCCGGGTACACCTGGTGGTATCAGGGACCTCAACCTCATCGTCTGAACTTTGGGTTAAACTGCCACTGCTTTCTACAAATTAGTATTCTGACCCGCTGGATTCGTCAGATGAGGGTTCCCATTCCTCATCAGACTGGGTCAGAAGCCTGTAGGCCTCTTCAGAAGAATACCCATTACTTGCCATTTGGTCAACTAAATTTAGGGGGTATTCCCTGAGACTACCCAAGAAAAAAAGCAAGCCTGTCTTACAAATGGGAGGCTAGCGAAGTACCGGAAGCCGCTGCGAATGATAAATATCAAAACAGATTTTTTTTAAATCGCCGCAGCGCTTGTAAAGTGATTGTGCAGTGATTAAAAAAAAAAAATTTTGGGCACTGCAGCGGGGCGGGCGTGGGTGAACGCACGTGTGGGCGACCGTTCAGGCCTGATCGGGCAAACACTGCGTTTTGGGTGGAGGGCGAGCTAAGGTGACACTAATACTATTATAGATCTGACTGTGATCAGTTCTGATCACTTACAGATACTATAAAAGTACCAATGCTGATTAGCGATACACTAATCAGCAAATCAGTGACTGCGGTGTGGTGGAATGGGCGCTAACCGACGCTAACTATCTAACAAAGGGGCCTAAACTATCCTAAAACCTAACCGTCAATACTAGTGAAAAAAAAAGTGACATTTTACACTGATCACTTTTTTCCCTTTCACTAGTGATTGACAGGGGTGATCAAGGGGTTAATTGGGGTGATCTGGGGCTAAGTGTGTGGTGTTTGTGCACTTACAGTGATCTGTGCTCCTCTGCTGGGACCAACCGATGAAAAGGACCAGCAGAGGAGCACAGAAGCCATTTAACACATTATATTTATAAATATAATGTGTTAACTGGCTTGGGATTTGTTTTTTTTGAAAAAGTTTTTGATCATTGGCTGGCAGGCTGGTGACGAACTCCTCCTGCGACTTTTGCCGGCCTCCAATGCACATGCGAGATGACGCGCCCGAGCGTCAAGGAGGAATGAATCGACCGCCTCCGGACAGCAATCCTGCGTTAGTAGGGTCCGACTAAATTAAGTCTTCACTAACTACAAGATGTTTGCTGAAAACTCAGATCATGTGATCGTATACACATGATCGGGGAAAGCAGAAGAAGAGCAAAAGCGCATCAGGATAACACCCCCTTTGGGTCAGGTGATAGTCATGTGATCTGCAGGTCCTAAAAGAGTTAGAATAAAGAAAAAAGAAAATTACAGATCACATGGGAAAGAAGACAATGATGTCACAACGCATGCGCATTGTTTTAGTGAAGACGCCAGAAACACAAGATGAAAAAATGCGTGAGGTATGCTCAATCGACGGATCCCTATGCCTGTGAATGGGGTAAGAAGCAGAATTCATTACTTGAATTACATATGGGGATGTTGATTATTGGATATAGGATGTTTTTATGTAAAGGGGGAGGCACTAAAGGTAATTGGAGGAGCTAGTATGAACCAATGGTAGCACTCTGAAGACTATATACTTTATATGTGTACATATGTTGTATAAGACTGAGCTTGTTAAAGACCAGTACGTCGAAACATTGTGGTGATTTTGGTGGAATAAACGCAAGAAAACATAGAAGAAATTGGAGTGACGCGGTTTCCTTTTATGTCCTGAAAATCAAGGGGTTTAAGGCCAGAACTCATTACTGCAGTCACAGCCACGAAATGGAATGACTGCTACAAGTCAGTGATTAGTGCTGTCTTATATCTAATTTATGTACTCCATATTCTGAGAGCCATAGTTTTTTCAGTTTTTGGGCGATTGTCTTAGGTAGGGTCTCATTTTTTGCAGGATGAGATGACGGTTTGATTAGCACTATTTTGGCGTGCATATGACTTTTTTATCGCTTGCTATTACACTTTTTGTGATGTAAGGTGACAAAAAATGGTTTATTCAGCACAGTTAAATATTTTTTTTTTTACGGTGTTCACCTAAGGGGTTAGGTCATGTTATATTTTTATAGAGCCGAACGATACGGACACGGCGATACCTAATATGTATACTTTTTTATTTATGTAAGTTTTACACAATAAAAGCTCTTTAAAAAACAAAAATTATGTTTTAGTGTCTCCATAATCTGAGCCATATTTTTTTTATTTGTGGGCGATTGTCTCAGGTTGGGGCTCATTTCTTGCGGGATGAGGTGACGGTTAGATTAGTACTATTTTGGTAGGCGTACTCCTTTTTGATCGCTTGCTGTTGTACTTTTTGTGATGTAAGGTGACAAAAAAAATGTTTATTTAGCACAGTTTTAACTTTTATTTTTTTACAGTGTTAATCTGAGGGGTTAGGTCATGTGATATGCTTATAGAGCTGGTCGATACAGACGCAACGATACCTAATATGTCTATATGTCTTTTCCCTATTTTTATTTTAAAAAAAATACTTTATTTTTGGAAAATAACGCCATTTTTTTTTACTTGAAACTTTTAATTTTTTGTAAAACTTTAATTTTATAAACTTTTTTTAACTTTATTATTTGTCCCACTCTGGGGCTTCAATATTACAGTGTCTGATTCCTGTTTCAATGCAGCACGATACATCTGTATTGTGCTGTATTGAACTGTTATTGAACAGTATTGAACTGTTAAACGCTAACAGTTGCCTAGGAGACCCAGCCTGGGGGCTGGGCCTCTTAGGCATCCGTATATGCTTGGCTTGGGGCTGCCATGGCAACCATCGAGTCCCCACCACAGCAGCGTGGAGACCGATGGATGAGGTGAGGGAGCGCAAACCTCCCATAAGCCGCGGTCCGTAAGCACTGACCGCGGCATATGAGGGGTTAATCCACCGGCATCGGCATTATCGCCGATGCTGGTGGATGCAGCAGTGATCCGGCTGTCAGTAACAGACGGATCTGAGCCTCTGATCGCGGCACCGCATGCGGGGGGAAGGAACGACTGCAGGACGAGAACGCTCGTGCTCTAGAGCTAAGTGCCGGCGATTTAGGACGAGCATTCTCATCCTGGGTCGTTAAGGGGTTAGATCATTGGATATTTTTATACAGATGGTCAATATGTACACGGCGGTACAAAATATGTCTGTTGTTTAACATTTTTTTATTTTTTATTGAAAGTCTTTATACACATTAACGATTTATTATCTCAATACATTATATCTGTGAAGGTTCTCATTTATCCAGGTCATGGTATATCTGTAAAGAATAAATCAAGGCAACTGGACTTTAGATTTCTTGAAAAAATTTCACTCGTTCTTCCAACGAGCTTTCTCAATTCTGAGTGACTGTACAAGAATTTTCTGGGAATAAATATGTAACTGAATCAACATCTGGTAATTATACCCAGCATGGGGTCAGAGGTCATTATACCCAGCATGGGGTCAAAGGTGTTGATTCCATTATCCTAATTGGAGTCAGTAGGTGATAATGACCTCCCAGAAAAAGGTGTCAAGACAGCATTGTATGTGGCAGACAATAGATGTCTAACCCCCCGCCTCTATTCAAGCTTGGCTTCTCCATTTTTACGTAGATGGCCTCCTTCACACCTTGTTTGTACCAATCGGCCTTCTTATCCAAAACACGTACTTGACTGTCTTCAAAGGAGTGACCTGTTTCTTTTCGATGTAAGTACACGGCTGAATCTTGACCAGCTCTTCTATGCTGAGTTATACGCTGATGTAGTTGTTGTTTTGTAGATATGCAGAACAACAAACTGGCGCTTCTAGACTGTCTTATAACATTGGAAGAGGGAAGAAAGCTGTGAATAGAGGTCTATCGAAAACAAACACACAGAGACCAGTACTTGCTAATTAATTTCCACCATCCTCTAGACCACAAACTGGGAGTCATCCAGACTCTACACCACCGAGCAGAGAAAATCCCCACCAGCACAGAGACCTGTCACGGACGGTGTACAGGAAACAAGGCAAAGCAACATGCATAAATGACTCGCTGGATCCAAAAGCTAAGGAACAAAAGGGAGACCCCTGCAGAAGACCTGGCACTTTCCCTGGCTGCTCCGCCTATGCAAAGATCCGAATGGTGGAGGTTTGCATATCCACGTACCTTGACTATATAACCCCTGAGCACCCTACAATAGTGAGGGGACACGACCACCGGCTCCCTACACAAGATACGGAGGGAGTCAGGGTCACCTGGGATCCAGCAAACAGAAAATAGCAGATAAATGTTCAACACTTAACTTTGTAGCAGAGAGGAGAACAAGACCAGCAAGCACACACACTCCAGGAAGAAGTATAAGCCGCCCAGAAAAGCATTCTGGGGAGGGATTTAAAGGGAAGCAATTAGTCCAACACATGACAGCTGAGAGAGGCTAACGAGATGAGTAACTGGATACCACAACAAAGAAAGTCAAGGAGGAGGTTCTGAAAGTCCTCTGTCATAGCTTCTCAGCTGTCTGGTTGTGACAGTACCCCTCCCTCTACGAGTGGACTCCGGACACTCAGAACCCACCTTCTCAGGATGGGACCTATGGAAAGCCCCGATGAGACGAGAGGCCTTAATATCCGTCACTGGGACCCACATCCTCTCCTCAGGACCATACCCCTCCCAATGAACAAGGTACTGAAGAGAACCGCGGACAAGACGAGAATCCACAATCCTAGAGACCTGAAATTCAAGATTCCCATCAACCATAATCGGAGGAGGAGGCAAAGGCGAGGGTACAATGGGTTGAACATAAGGTTTCAATAAGGACTTATGAAAAACATTATGGATCTTCCAAGTCTGAGGAAGATCAAGACGGTATGCAACAGGATTGATGACAGACAGGATTTTGTAAGGCCCAATAAACCTAGGACCCAACTTCCAGGAGGGAACCTTCAATTTGATATTCTTGGTGGACAACCACACCAGATCACCAACATTCAGGTCCGGACAAAGCACACGTCTCTTATCTGCCACACGCTTATATCTCTCACTCATGCTCTTTAGATTATCCTGAATCTTTTGCCAAATAGATGACAAAGACGAGGAGAATCTGTCCTCATCAGGTAAACCAGAAGACCCCTCTCCCGAGAAAGTCCCAAACTGCGGATGAAACCCATATGCACCAAAAAATGGTGACTTATCAGAGGACTCCTGACGATGGTTATTTAAAGCAAACTCAGCAAGGGACAAAAAAGAACACCAATCCTCCTGATTCTCCGCCACAAAACAGCCCAGATATGTCTCCAGATTCTGATTGACGCGCTCTGTCTGGCCATTCAACTGCGGGTGGAAAGCAGAAGAGAATGACAACCGAACCCCCAAGCGAGAACAGAAAGCCTTCCAGAATCTGGAAACAAACTGCGTGCCCCTATCAGAGACTATGTCTGAAGAAATACTGTGCAATTTGACAATGTGATCAATAAATGCCTGCGCCAGCGTCTTAGCATTGGGCAAACCAGGAAAAGGGATGAAATGCACCATTTTGCTAAAACGGTCCACCACCACCAGAACCACAGTCTTCCCCGAGGAACGAGGCATGTCCGTTATGAAGTCCATGGACAGATGCGTCCAAGGACGGGAAGGAATGGGTAAGGGAAGGAGAGGACCTGATGGCCGTGAATGAGGGACTTTGGCACGAGCGCAAGTCTCGCAGGCTGCCACAAAACCCTCAACCGACTTACGAAGCGCAGGCCACCAGAATCTCCGAGCGATGAGATCCAGTGTGGCTCTTACCCCCGAGTGCCCAGCAAGGACCATATCGTGGTGTTCTTTAAAAATCTTGTGTCTTAAAGCGAGAGGCACAAACAACCTCCCAGGAGGACAAAGATCAGGAGCCTCTGACTGGGCTGCCTGCACCTCTGCCTCCAATTCAGGAAAAATAGCCGAGACCACCACACCTTCAGCCAAAATGGGACCCGGGTCTTCAAAATTCCCGCCTCCCGGAAAACAACGTGACAGGGCATCTGCCTTCACATTCTTAACTCCAGGGCGGAACGTGACAACAAAATTAAACCTAGAAAAGAACAAAGACCATCTGGCCTGTCTCGGGTTCAGACGCTTGGCTGACTCCAAGTAGGCCAGATTTTTATGGTCAGTAAATACGGTAATAGGGTGTCTGGCTCCCTCTAGCCAATGGCGCCATTCCTCAAAAGCCAACTTGATGGCCAACAATTCCCTATCTCCCACATCGTAATTTCTCTCTGCGGAGGAGAGTTTTCTTGAGAAAAAGGCACACGGTCGCCAATTGGCAGGAGAGGAACCCTGAGATAAGACCGCCCCCACACCCACCTCAGAAGCATCAACCTCAACTATGAAGGGTAAAGAAACATCAGGTTGCACCAAGATGGGAGTGGAAGCAAAACTCTCCTTGATATCAGAAAAAGCCTTACGCGCCTCTACTGACCAAGAAGAAAAATCTACCCCCTTTCTGGTCATATCAGTGAGTGGTTTAACAATAGAAGAATAATTCAAAATGAACTTCCTGTAATAATTGGCAAAGCCCAAAAAACGCATCAGCGCCTTCTGATTCTCAGGAAGCTCCCACTCAAGCACAGCGCGGACCTTCTCGGGGTCCATGCGAAAACCAGAAGCGGAGAGAAGAAACCCCAGAAATTGAATTTCTGGAACCGCAAACACACATTTTTCCAGTTTCGCATATAATTTATTCTCCCGCAGGATGAGCAAGACCTGACGTAAATGTTCCTTATGAGTTTTGAAATCGGGAGAAAAAATCAAAATGTCATCCAAATACACCAATACAAATTTTCCCATCAAATGATAAAAAATGCTGAAAAACGGCTGGGGCATTCATCAAACCAAAAGGCATAACCAAATTTTCAAAATGGCCCTCAGGGGTATTGAAGGCCGTCTTCCATTCGTCCCCTTCTCTGACCCTGACCAGGTTGTATGCCCCTCTTAGATCTAATTTGGAAAATACTTTAGCCCCAACAACCTGGTTAAACAGGTCCGGGATCAGAGGAAGCGGATAAGGGTCATGAATTGTGATACTGTTCAGCTCCCTGAAATCCAGACAAGGTCTTAAAGAACCATCTTTTTTCTTAACAAAGAATAAACCAGCGGCAACAGGTGACTTCGAGGGTCGTATGTGTCCTTTTCTCAGACTCTCAGAGATATAAGCACGCATAGCGATCCTCTCAGGTTGGGAAAGATTGTATAAACGAGATTTAGGCAGCTTGGCGTCTGGGGTGAGATTAATAGGGCAATCGTACTCCCTGTGCGGGGGCAAATCCTGAACTCCACTCTCAGAGAAGACATCCGAAAATTCAGAGAGAAAAGATGGTACAGTCTTAGTAGCAACCTCAGAAACAGATGTCATGAGGCAATTCTCTCTGCAAAAGTCACTCCAACCATTTATTTGCCTCGCTTGCCAATCAATGGTGGGGTTATGCTTAGTGAGCCAGGGCAGCCCCAACACCAGAGGGGTAGGCAAACCGCTAAGGACGAAACATGACACATCCTCAACATGAGCATCACTCACAATTAAACGGATATTGTGAACTATGCCCTTTAATGATTTCTGAGAAAGTGGAGCGGAATCGATAGCAAAAACAGGAATATCCTTTCACAAAGTGCGCACCTGGAAACCATGAGTTATCGCAAATTGATTATCAATGAGATTGACCGCTGCTCCACTATCCACAAAAATCTCTCAAAAATGTTCTTGCAGGACAAAACGGGAACTACAAGCAAACGGAAAACCTTCAATTCCCGCCTCAACCCTGCCAATAGTAACAGACGGAACATTTTTAAAAGATTTTTTCCTGTTTGTTTCTTTATTACTCCCAGAAAACTGCCTGAATCTCCTAGAGGGACAAATATTTGCCAAATGATTTATACCTCCACAACAAAAACAAACCCTCCCATGCGAGCTGAATCTTCTATTGTCAGAAGCAATCAACCCCAGCTGCATGGGCTCCTGCTCAGAAGGGGCTGATAGCGACTGAGACCCCTGCGCACAGAATGGGACCGCTGCACTGTCCTGGAACTGAGTATGACAGGAAGGGGACATCTCTCCTCTCTCTCTAAGACGCCTGTCAATACGAACGGCCTGAGACATAGCAGAGTCCAAAGAAATAGGCCTCTCATGAAAGGCAAATGCATCTTTCAATCCCTCTGAAAGACCATGGCAAAATTGACTTCGGAGTGCAGCATCATTCCAACCAGTATCAACTGCCCATCTCCGAAATTCTGAGCAGTATATTTCTGCGGATTGTTTACCCTGGCATAATAGACGTAGTCTAGACTCAGCCAGAGCAATACGATCCGGATCATCATATATCTGACCCAGGGCTACAAAGAATTCATCCACTGAACGGAGAGGCCGTTCCCCCTCCGGCAGCGAAAAGGCCCAGGACTGAGCGTTACCTCTGAGCAGCGATATAATGATCCCCACCCTCCGTTCCTCATCACCAGAGGAATGGGGAAGAAGGCGAAAATGGAGTTTCCAAGCCTCTCTAAAACGCACAAAATTCTCACTACCCCCGGAGAACGTATCCGGGAGCGAGATCTTAGGCTCAGAACAAACTCCATGAACACCAGCTGAACCGGTCACTTGAAGCTGAGAAAAAGTCCAGCGGAGATCAGCTACCTCCAATGAAAGACCCTGAAGGCGTTCAGCCAAAAGTGAAACCGGATCCATGCTTGAGACGGTTTCGGCGGCTTATAATGTCACGGACGGTGTACAGGAAACAAGGCAAAGCAACATGCATAAATGACTCGCTGGATCCAAAAGCTAAGGAACAAAAGGGAGACCCCTGTAGAACACCTGGCACTTTCCCTGGCTGCTCAGCCTATGCAAAGATCCTAATGGTGGAGGTTTGCATATCCACGTACCTTGACTATATAACCCCTGAGCACCCTACAATAGTAAGGGGACACGACCACCGGCTCCCTACACAAGATACGGAGGGAGTCAGGGTCACCTGGGATCCAGCAAACAGAAAATAGCAGATAAATGTTCAACACTTAACTTTGTAGCAGAGAGGAGAACAAGACCAGCAAGCACACACACTCCAGGAAGAAGTATAAGCCGCCCAGAAAAGCATTCTGGGGAGGAATTTAAAGGGAAGCAATTAGTCCAACACATGACAGCTGAGAGAGGCTAACGAGATGAGTAACTGGATACCACAACAAAGAAAGTCAAGGAGGAGGTTCTGAAAGGCCTCTGTCATAGCTTCTCAGCTGTCTGGTTGTGACAAGACCAAGGCGAAGAAATTCAAACACCTCAGAGGGGCACTTAAAACTTGTGGGTATCCAGATTAGGCCTTTGTCAAAACAGAAGGAAGGAGAAGAAAGAGCACCAAGACAACCAGTGAGGGTGAGAAGCATGACAGACGCAAGAATATGGTCATCCCATATGTAGCTAGGGTGTCTGAGAAACTCAAAAGGATTTTTTATAAACATCATAAAAATCTGTCTGACTTATTGCCATATTAGTTATTAAAAGCTGAGACTTTTGCCAATATATTCCTGTCAGGAAGATATCGGAGCCCATCATGCACCACGTCACGGTCCTCAGCATGGCAAGGGGTCCTACCACTGCGCGAACTATGGCGTGAACACGGTCTGAAGGTGATGAAATCCAGCTCACAGCCAAGCTTCCACACAACCGCATAGCAGGAGAACTAATGCAATGTGAACAAAGCAAGACTGTAAACCACACCCATATCAGACCGTGTGATGGAGGTTTCCAGGTGCAACAGAATGTTCAATTGCCAGATGAAGGCACATTCAATACTTATAAAACAAAATCACAGACATATAGTGGCCAATATGGGGGAACTGCCCAAGCTCCAAACACTGTAGCGTGTTTCTCATTGGGCGAGCAGTCCCACCGCATGTGAACCACAGAAATACTGTGGCAAGTATGGGGGAGCTGCTCAAACCCCAAACACTGTAGCGTGTTTCTCATTGGGGGAGCAGTCCCACCGCATGTGGACCGCAGCAAACGACCATCCCGAGAAATTATGCGTACAAAGGAGGACGCCAGCGCGGTCCACATGCACCACAAAACATCCTACACAGACCGGAGCATTGTGCGGATGACAATACAATTATATAAATCACTGAAGAAAGTGCACCAAACGGATATGCCACTGACTATACTAGCTGGTCATACAAGCAGATATTAAAAGCTGAGACTTTTGCCAATATATTCCTGTCAGGAAGATATCGGAGCCCATCATGCAGGCTGTGAGTTGGATTTCATCACCTTCAGACCGTGTTCACACCATAGTTAGCGCAGTGGTAGGACCCCTTGCCATGCTGAGGACCGTGACGTGGTGCATGATGGGCTCCGATATCTTCCTGACAGGAATATATTGGCAAAAGTCTCAGCTTTTAATATCTGCTTGTATGACCAGCTAGTATAATCAGTGGCATATCCGTTTGGTGCACTTTCTTCAGTGATTTATATAATTGTATTGTCATCCGCACAATGCTCCGGTCTGTGTAGGATGCTTTTGTTTAGCATGTGGACCGCGCTGGCGTCCTCCTTTGTACGCATAATTGCTCGGGATGGTCGTTTGCTGCGGTCCACATGCGGTGGGACTGCTCCCCCAATGAGAAACACGCTACAGTGTTTGGGGTTTGAGCAGCTCCCCCATACTTGCCACGGTATTTCTGTGGTTCACATGCGGTGGGACTGCTCGCCCAATGAGAAACACGCTACAGTGTTTGGAGCTTGGGCAGTTCCCCCATATTGGCCACTATATGTCTGTGATTTTGTTTCATCACTTGTGTGGCACAAAGCCAACACATAACATCACCCAAAGAACACCATCCCCACAGTGAAACATGGTGGTGGCAGCATCATGCTGTGGGGATGTTTTTCAGCAGTCGGGACTGGTAAACTGGTCAGAGCTGAGGGAAAGATGGACAGGGATATTCTTGAGCAAAACCTGTACCACTCTGTGCGTGATCTGAGGCTAGGATGGAGGTTCATCTTCCAGCAGGACAATGACCCCAAACACACTGCTAAAGCAACACTTGAGTGGTTTAAGGCATGTAAATGTGTTGGAATGGCCTAGTTAAAGCCCAGATCTCAATCCAATAGAAAATCTGTGGTCAGACTTAAAGATTACTGTTCACAAGCACAAACCATCAAATTGGAAGGAGCAGAATCAGTATTGCAAGGAGGAATGGGCAAAAACGCCTGTGGTAAGATGTGGCAACTGCGAGGGGGGGCGGAGCCAACGTCTGAGCTGTGAAGACATGCTCTGCTGAGCTCCGCTTATTCTTCTGCTAAAGGGACTCGCTTACGTTAGCTATTGTACTCCAAAATGGTGAAAATCGGAGGACAAAAGAACACAGACCATGCTGTGATCCCGAAATGCCCTAATCCAGGAACGGGAATGGCGAAATATCTGAAGAAACAAACCGCTTCGCCTGCAGCTAGAGAATCCAAGATGGCGCCGGCAGACGAGCGCTCTGAAGCAGGCGCTGAAGGAGGCATGTCTGAGGGAGAAAGTGATGGTGGTGAGTCTTTAACCTCCCGCTCCCGGCCTGTGTCTAGGCGTTTCATCAAGCAAGCTCTTGCTGAAGCCCTCTTACCCCTGATGCAAGAAATTTCTGTACTTACACAGGAGATTCAACATATAGGTCACAGGGTAGAGTCTCTGGAAAATATAAGCCAGGCCACCCTGGAACATAGCGCCGCTGTTTCTCAATCCCTCTCTTCCTGCCAGCAACATATAAACCATCTGCATGCAGCCATGGAGGATCAAGAAAACAGGGGCAGGAGGAATAACCTCCGATTCAGGGGCATACCAGAGTCTGTGCCTATTGATTACCTAATATCCACCATTAGACAAATAGCTGCAACACACCTGGGAAATGACGATTTGTCTGATGTGATTAAAGAAAGAGCTCACAGAGCCCTCAGACAGAAGCCAAAAGATGCAGAACCTCCTAGGGACATTATCTGCCGATTTTTTAATTTTGCAGACAAAGAAAAAATCTTTAATGCAGCCAGAGCCTCAAATGCCATCTCTTTTGGTGACTCTACTATCAAGATATTTCAAGACCTTTCCCCTGTCACCTTAAATAAGAGAAAAATCCTGAAACCTCTTAGAGACCACTTGCGCAGCAAGAATATCTTATACAAATGGACCTTCCCATTTGGTCTGTCATTTAAATACGCAGGAAAACAGATGAAGATTTCTTCCTATATGGATCTTCAGGATGCATTTTCTTCTATGGACATTCCTCCAATGGACATAGCAAGCTGGGATGCAGTGTCCGAGATCTCCATATTGCCTGATCTTCCGAAGCTGACCCCCTGGGAGAAGACCTCTACTCCTAAAAGACAGCATATGAAAAATCGCAGTGGTAACCTGACTCCGAGGAGAATAACTGGGACTGTGTCTTAGCTCTCTCTCTCTAATCCTGTGGGCATATTATAAGCTATATGTCTATCTCCATTTCCCACTAAGTCCACCTTCCTACCTTTCTCTCATTTTCTTCCCCTCCCTCTACCTACCCCCTCCTTCTATCTGGAGTACATATTTAAAAGCTTTATTTATTCCCATTATTAGCAGGATCCTATATTTGGGTTAACCCCACTTTTTCCCCCTCTCTGAAGAAGCCATTAAGCTTCATGTTTTTCTTAAAGCGGCAACTTGATTTCCCCCCCGCCGCATTACTGTTTTATTATTGTTCATGTTTTTCTTTTATGTTTTTTCAATTATGGAGCACCTGGATATCAGTCGCATCTATATATGTTAAGTGATGGGAGTATGCTCGCTTCTCTAGGGGCCGCCATTACGGCCCAATCATTTAGCCATGAATGACCTTAAATTAGCGTCCTTTAATGTGAAGGACCTTAGATCTCCATCTAAAAGATCCCAAATCTTTTCCCTCCTTTGGAAGGAAAGATGCTCAGTCTTGTTCTTACAGGAAACCCACTATAAACATGGTAACTACCCCGACCTCTCATTCTCCAAATATCCAATTTGGTATCACTGCGGAGCAGGAGGAGCGGCCTCTAGAGGAGTGAGTATAGGATTCAGAGGTAATGTTCCCTTCGCTTACTCTGCACATACGCAAGACCCGGATGGCAGATACATCATTCTTAAGGGTACTATTGGTCGTAAAATGTACACATTTGTCAATATTTACGCCCCTAACACTGAGCAGATAGACTGGCTTCTGTCCCTTTTGACCCTGGTGGAGGACTTGCAGGAGGGAACCCTCGTCTTGGCAGGTGACTTCAATGTCGCCTTACAGACCCTTGTTGATACGTCCACTAAAAAATCTTCTTTCTCTGCTAAATCTCTTAAAAAACTGAACTCCAGACTATATGATCTAGGACTCATAGACATATGGCGTTGCCTTAATCCAAATTGCACTGACTTTTCCTTTTATTCTGCTCCAGGTCACTCCTATAGCAGGATAGATTATATATTCGTTCCAAAGGACCAGATACCTATATTCTTGGATGCAAAAATTGGCAACATCACCATATCAGATCACTCCCCTATCTTCTGTACAATACGACCATCTTCAGAACCAGGTAGGACTCCTATTTGGAGACTTAATGAATCCGTGCTGAGCAGCGATGGCCTTAAAGAACACTTCAAATCCCTTATAGAGGAATACTTTTCCCTCAATAATACCCTAGATATTTCCCCCCAGATGCTCTGGGATGCCCACAAAGTTTTTATAAGAGGCCACTTCATTAGCAAATGCTCCTATCTGAAGAAACAAGCAGATAAACATCTTTCCTCTCTTTTGCACCAGATTCACGTTTTGGAGTCGCTCCACAAGAGATCCCTAGCAGTCCATCACTTATCAGACCTTACAGCTCTTAGAACAGAGCTAAATACCTCCTAAATGCTAAAGCCGCTAAATACTACTTATCCTCCCAACACAAGTTTTTTGCCCATGGTAACAAGGCCTCCAAGTTCATGATGCAACGTATAAGGCTACTTTCGCACTTGCGCTTGATCGGATACGTTCTGAACGGATCCGATCATATTAATGCAGATGGAGGCTCCGTTCAGTACGGATCCGTCTGCATTAATAACTTTGAAAAATTTCTAAGTGCGCAAGATGCCTGAGCGGATCCGTTCAGACTTTCAATGTAAAGTCAATGGGGGACGGATGCGCTTGAAGATTAAGCCATATGGTGTCATCTTCAAGCGGATCCGTTCCCATTGACTTACATTGTAAGTCTGAACGGATCCGCTCGCCTCCGCACGGCCAGACGGACACCCGAACGCTGCAAGCAGCGTTCAGCTGTCCGCCTGGCCGTGCGGAGGCGAGCGGAGCGGAGGCTGAACGCCGCCAGACTGATGCAGTCTGAGCGGATCCGCTCCATTCAGACTGCATCAGGGCTGGACGGAGGCGTTCGGGTCCGCTCGTGAGCTCCTTCAAACGGAGCTCATGAGCGGACCAACGAACGCAAGTGTGAAAGTAGCCTTAAACGTAGAAAATTAGCTAGACATGTATCTTCCATCAAAACTCCCCAGGGCCAACAGCTCTTCTCCTCGGAGACTATAGCTGAACAATTTAAGCTTTTTTATGAATCCCTGTATAATTTACCTCCCCCTCAGAGGACTCTCACACTCAGAACAGAGAATCGTCAATTAAGGCCTTTCTGGAAACACTAAACCTTCCTAAACTATCCCCAGATCAGCAAGATATCCTACAAAAGCCTTTCACTCCAACTGAATTAGCTGCAGCCCTTAAAACCTACTCAAAAGATGAATGTCCAGGCCCGGACGACTTCCCAACTGCTTACTACACCTCTTTCCAAGACTCTCTAATCCCTTACTTCCTCCCAGTCTGTAACTCTTCCCTTTGCAATAAACCTTTATCAGTTGATATGACTAACGCTCTAATTACTATTATACCTAAAGAGGGTAAAGACCCTTCCTCCTGCGCTAACTATCGACCTATATCCTTACTGAATACAGACTTAAAAATCCTGGCAAAAATGTTGGCCACTAGACTCCAATCCTTTCTCCCTAACTTAATTCACTCTGATCAGGTGGGATTTGTGAAAGGTCGAGAGGGAAAAGACAACACTACTAAAGTTCTTGATGCCCTCTTCTATGCTTCTCACAAATAAAGGCCCTTGGTTCTACTTGGCACCGATGAAAAAGCATTTGATCGAATAGACTGGTCATTCATAAGACATACCCTGCATAAATTTCATATTCCCACCCCATACATTAATGCTGTTTTTGCAATGTACACAAATTTCTCTGCTTCAGTCCTGGTCAACAACCTCATTTCCACCCGCTTCTCAATCAAAAATGGAACACGTCAAGGATGCCCTCTCTCTCCCCTTATATTTGTCTTAGTGATGGAGACCCTTTTGCAGGCCTTGAGACAAGAAGAGGGCATCATTGGACTAAAATTAGGCCCAAAAGAATTTAAATTAGCGGCTTTTGCAGACGATCTGCCTATCCTTACAACAAACCCCACTAGATCCATGCCCCTAACAATATCCCTCTTAAATAGATTCGGTCTCCTCTCAAATGTCAAAATCAACCCCCAAAAATCCCAGATCCTTCATATAGGTCTATCCCCTACTCAAATTTCGGCCCTCCAATTAAACTCGCCTTTTAACTGGTCTAACAGACATTTAACCTACTTGGGCATTAAATTAACCTCTCATCTCTCAGAACTGTTTCAGCTCAACTTTACCCACCTCCTAAAGGCCATTGTCGCTCAGCTGGATTCTCTGGACTTTCCTTACCTGTCTTGGTTTGGCAGAAAAAAACTAGTAATGTCCCTGGTAATTCCAAGACTCACTTATCTCCTGAAAGTCCTCCCAATTGCCATCCCTAGGTCTTTTTTTTAGGTCTTTGAACTTCCAGATCCGGAAGTTTATATGGCAGGGTAAAAAGCCTAGAATTTCCTTTTCTACCTTAACAAAACCTAAACACCTCGGTGGGATAGGTTTACCTGACCCTGAACTTTATATGAAGGCTATACACTTAAATAGAGTGATTGATTGGCTCTGACCCTCTAATCACAAACAATGGCTACCGTTAGAAAGTATTTTATTTCCCTCTACTATTAGGGCCCTGTTGTTGTCGGACAGCCCACTTCCTGCCTTCTCCTCTATTCCGAACCCTATCGTTCGCACTTCTTTGACGGTATGGAGGTGGTTCTCCTCCAACTGCTGTGCCCTACCTCTGCCCTCCCCCCTCCTTCAGGTAGGAGATATTATTTAATTAGCTCCAAAAGATCTGAAGCCCTCTAGGGATCAGATCATCTATTAAATTAATAACGGATCTACTGGACAAGGATGGTTGTGTCCTCTCTGGAGAGTCTCTTTTAAACAGTCTGAAAATTACCTCCTCACATACCCTACTCCTCACCTATATTAGTAAAGAAATTACCTTTAGAGCCAAATCCCTAAACCTGCAGAAACCCCTAGACTGGTTTGAAAATCTGTTGAAATCCACTAACTACCCTTCTAAGTTAATTTCTGTTCTTTATAAGAAACTAGCCCTTTCCACTTTGAGTGTCAAACCAACAGTAATAGCACTATGGGAAAAAGACCTGGGAAGACAATTCTCCCAATCTGAAATGACCAAACTCTTCATCACTCCACACAAACTTTCAAGATGTGTCCGAGTGCAAGAGAACGGTTACAAGGTTTTATCTAGATGGTATAGAACCCCAGACAAGATTTCCTCATATTATCCTAACATCCCAGACAATTGTTGGAGATGTGAAAAGAATAAAGGTTCTTATTTCCATATCTGGTGGGAGTGCCCTCTGCTAAAACCCTGGTGGGGGAAAATATTCAATGTAAGCAATATCATATGCAATACCAACTTCCCTATTTCCCCTGAGATCGCACTATTATCTTTTGGTATACAAGGGGTGGACACTCAAAAAAAAAACCTCTTCTCCTTCCTGATATCAGCGGCACGACCACTTATCCCCATAAATTGGCGTAGCCCAGACATCCCCACTATAGACCATTGGATAGCTAAAGTCGACCAATTTTATCGCCTTGAGGAGCTCTCACATTGGGAGTTAAAAACCAGAAATACATTGCTTAGTATTTGGTCTTCATGGAAATCGTATAGAAACTTCACTTAACACTTCATGTTCTATACCCAGGTGCTCCGACGTTCAACATTCAGGTTCTAGTTCTATGCATATAACAATATATGTAAATGATATTAATAATATGTCTCTATGCAAGTGTAATGTTTGTAACCTAAACTTTACATTATTTTTGCACGATGGTGTATTACTTTTGCAATATACATGTGTATAGATATTTTAAAAACAATAAAAATTGGTAAATAAAAAAAAAAAAAAAATGATGTGGCAACTAGAGTTGAGCAAACACCTGGATGTTCGGGTTCGAGAAGTTCGGCTGAACTTCCCGAAAATGTTCGGGTTCGGGATCCGAACCCGATCCGAACTTCGTCCCGAACCCGAACCCCATTGAAGGCACTAAAACGGCTGTAAAACAGCCCAGGAAAGGGCTAGAGGGCTGCAAAAGGCAGCAACATGTAGGTAAATCCCCTGCAAACAAATGTGGATAGGGAAATGAATTAAAATAAAAATTAAATAAATAAAAATTAACCAAAATTAATTGGAGAGAGGTCCCATAGCAGAGAATCTGGCTTCCCGTCACCCATCACTGGAACAGTCCATTCTCAGATATTTAGGCCCCGGCACCCAGGCAGAGGAGAGAGGTCCCGTAACAGACAATCTGGCTTCATGTCTGCAGAGAATCAGTCTTCATGTCATAGCAGAGAATCAGGCTTCACGTCACCCACCACTGCAACAGTCCATTTTCATAAATTTAGGCCCAGCACCCAGGCAGAGGAGACAGGTCCCGTAACAGACAATCTGGCTTCATGTCAGCAGAGAATCAGTCTTCATGTCATAGCAGAGAATCAGGCTTCACGTCACCCACCACTGCAACAGTCCATTTTCATAAATTTAGGCCCAGCACCAAGGCAGAGGAGAGAGGTCCCGTAACAGACAATCTGGCTTCATGTCAGCAGAGAATTAGTCTGCATGTCATAGCAGAGAATGAGGCTTCACATCAGCCACCACTGCAACAGTCCATTGGCATATATATATATATTTTTTTAAAATAAATATATATTTTTATTTTCCAAGTCATAATATTAATACATAAAACAATATTAATCACAGCGGTGTGCCCAGCATGGCAGTCATAAACGTCATCACAAGAAAGATTCTACACAGCATCCTAAGGACACGCTCAAAGTATTATATAATAATAATCTATATAACCCCCCCCCCCCCCATTGGCTGCCGTCACTCCATTCATTATTATATAGAATAGTATCAGTATTAATTATAGCTATGCAGTTATGCGTGCAACTCTCCGCTTCCTTTCAATGTCCTCATATACCTTAATTCTTTGAAGGTATAAAACCCACTCCCTTATTGAGGGCGGGGAGACAGAGCCCCAATACTTTAACAAAATAGCCTTAGCAACCATCAATCCCTGCAACCAAATCCGTCTAACCTGAGGCGGAACTTCCACTTCTGACCCATAATCCCCAAAAATCACTATCAAAATTCCCGGGTTATAGTTCATTGAACTCTCCTTTTGTAGGGTAGCAAAAACCTCATCCCAATAACTTCTTATTTTGCTGCAGCTCCAAAGCAGATGAACATAGTCTGCATTAACATATCCACATTTAGAGCAGCAGCAATCCCGATCTTTATTTTGGGGAAATTTTCCTTGAGTTTTAGGCGTACAATACAGTCTATGGAGTATCTTAAATTGAATTAACCTATGCGCACTGGAAACTGTCGCCTTTTTCACATTCCTATAAATAGTAGACCACTGCAGTGGGGGGCAATTCAACTCTTGCTCCCACTTATCTGTACTTTTAAAAGGTGTTACAGTTGCCAGTGCCGTTCGGAGTTTCGCGTAAAGTCTAGATAACTTCACTTTTTCATACTTCTGAGCGTCACAAAAATCAAAAAATATATTCTCTCGTGAGGTTTCAAATATATGTTTCAAACGTGAATACATAAATAGATCTAATGGTGAACTATCTGAAAAACCAAATTCCAAAAGTGATTTGAAACGACCCATATAAAAAAGGTCGGACACTCTATTAATACCTCTACGTAACCAATAACCAAAGTCTGAAATTTTGAAGAACTCCTCCAGCCCCCTGTTCTCCCACAAAGGAGTGAAACCAAACGGACCGGAAGATTTAAGGATCTTCTTCAATCTGTTCCAAATCCTCTGCAGTGAACAGGGGATCAGCAAGGACCTCCTCATTCCCATAAACCCATTCTCCAAACATCCAAAGATATTCTCCACTGGTTTGTCAAAAACTTTTGTTAAATAACGTGAAAGTAACCTCTCTTTAGAAAAACAGTGCTGAATCTGTGCACATAAAAAATAACCTTGAAAAAAAGGTAATGACAGCCCACCATCTGCCTCCGACAGCCATAAATATCTCTGCTTTATACGCACCCTCTTCCTTCCCCAAATTAAATCATTAATCATAGTCTCCAACCTATGGAAGAAAATATCATCTATCCAAATAGGGGAGGCACACAACGGAAACAAAACTAATGGTAAGATAATCATTTTAATCAAAGCTATACGGTCCGTCTGTGCCAATATCAATTTCCGCCAAGCGCTGATTTTGTCCCTAACTTTATTCAAAACCGGGACCAGATTAAGATCATAAAACCTATTTATAGGGACCCCAATCTTAACCCCCAAATAATCCAAAGTATCATTAGGAGCCAAAACACGAACTCGCCTCCACTCATCTACAGCTTTGCGGTTTAGCGGGAGGAGCGATGACTTTGACCAATTAATTCTATAACCTGATAATTTGACATAATCTTCTATTACCTCTATGACATACGAGAGGATTTTCCATCCTTGATCTAAGAACAGAATCACGTCATCGGCATATAAGCTTATTTTTTCGTCCACTCCCGCCACCCCAAACCCATCTATACGATTATCTAAACGAATCCGGGAAGCCAATGGTTCAATAAAGAGAGCGAAGAGGAGAGGAGACAGGGGACATCCCTGTCTCATCCCTCTCTGCATCATAACAGGGGAGGAGCTAATACCGTTGACACTAATAGTTGCAACTGGCTGTGCATATAACATTTGGGTCATCTCCTGGAACGAATCCCCTAGGCCAAAATGGGACACTGTAGCCCACAAAAAAGACCACTCCATCCTGTCAAACGCTTTTGCGGCGTCTAGAGACAGAATGGAGTGGTCTATACTACCCCCAACAGACAAATTCAAATACACCCTATATAGACTCATCTGTATTTGCCGTCCCGGGATAAAACCCGTCTGGTTAGGGTGTACCAACCCGGCTATAACCCCTTTTAGACGATTGGCCAAAATTTTAGCAAAGATCTTGTAGTCCGTATTTAAAAGTGATATGGGTCTATATGACCCCATATCACATGGATCCTTCTCCTTTTTTAAGACCAAGATAATCACTGCCTCTCTAAATGATGGAGGTAAGGAGCAGCATGCGCTGGATTCATTCAGGACTAGAAGCAGGATCGGCAAAAGTACTTTAGCATGGTACCTATAGAGATCAAACGGCAGTCCATCTGAACCGGGGGCTGATTTATATTTTAGAGAGGGAAGAGTCGCCTGGAGTTCCTCTAAAAGAATAGGGGAGTCCAAGCGCTCTCTATCTTGAGAGCATAACTGGGGGAGCTCTAATCTTTGAAGATATTGATCCATCTCGGTACGACTAAACATAGACTCGGATTTATAAAGGGTAGAATAATATCTCGCAAATTCCTCCCTTATCTCCTCTGCAGAACTCACCCCAACACCCTGTAAATTCCTGATTTCCCTTATACTGGTAGACTCTCTCTGATTGGCCACCAGACGAGCCAAAAACCTACCCGTTTTACCAGATTCGCAAAAACGATTCTGGCCTTGAAATAGGAGCTTATGTTGTGCTTTTTTATATAGGAGCGTCTTAAGCTGTAAGTTAGCCTCTTTTAACTGATTAATGGTTTGCTCCGTATAGGAGTCAATTAATGCGGCGCGTAAACTCCTTATTAAGTCTGTCAATTGTTGTTCCCTGCGTCGTACTTCTGTTCTAAACCTATTAATTTTGCTAAAGTATAAACCCCTTATATGGGCTTTCAAAGCATCCCATACGTAATGGATATGTGTCGATCCCACATTGAAGTCCCAAAATTCCTGAATATCCTGGTCTATTCTGGATTGCTCCCCTATCACGTCAAGCCAGTGCGGATTCAGTTTAAAAGTTCTACCTGTATTTGGGGCCTCTGCAAATATAACAAGAACTGGGGAGTGATCCGAATTTCCATGCGGTTCATACCTCATTCTCAGGACGCGACCGCACAGCTCCTGACTTGCAAACGCCAGATCTATACGGGACATTGACCCGAATGACTGGCTAAAACATGAAAAGATTTTTTTATTGCCATAGAGGTGGCGCCAGATATCGACCAGCGCCAACTCCTGGCATACAGCAGTCAAGGGGGATCCCGTACGACCGCACCCAGAGAACGACGAGAACCGATCCAACTCAGGATCAGGTACTGCATTAAAATCACCTGCCACTAATAGTGGACATTGATTTTTTGTGGATATATATTGGACTAACTGTGAAAGCACCGTTGCATTAAATGGTGGAGGAATATAAATGAAAGCCAGTATGACCTCCTGCCCTTTCCAATACCCATGGAGAAATACAAACCTCCCTTCCTTGTCAATCAGGTTATCTAGTGGTTGATACTCCATCCCATGATGAATATATACGCTAACCCCTCTTGCATAAGAGGAGTAGCAAGCGTGGTACTCAAGAGAAGCCCATTTCCTTTTCAGTTTGTAAATCCTATCTAATGTAGCGTGGGTCTCCAATAGTACCACAATAGCCGGCAAATGTCGGACCACGAGATCAAATACCACCGTCCTCTTCACCCTGTCTCCCAGCCCTCTCACATTCCAAAATAGAATATTACACGGCATATCCTATGGATAAACAAATCCCCTTTCTTAACGGAGAGGCCCGCATATCTGCACAGCAAATGACGACAGCCAATCCCTCCCTTAAACCCCCCCCCCCCCCCCCCCCAAAAAAAAATAAAAAAACCTGCATGGTTGACAGGGCATTTCGCAATACCCATCAACCTCTCTCCTACCACCAAACCTCCCCCCTGTCACCTCCCCTCCTTAACCTCCCTCCTCACCCACCTTCCGTAATTTTCATAGGCCCTTAAGGTCCAACCATTGCGCCGCTTCCAACTGTGTGGAAAAAAAAACGCACAGAGTCATTGTATACCACTCTCAATTTTGCGGGATATAGCATTGAATACGTAATCTTTGCTGCAATCAGTCTTTTTTTCACCTCAAAAAAAGATCTTCTTTTATTTTGTGTCTCTCGCGAAAAATCTGGAAAAATTGATATCAAATTGCCATTAAATTGTATATTTTCTAGTTCTCTTTTACGTCTAAGGACCCAGTCCCGATCCTTTGAACAAACAAATTTTGCCAGGATTGCCCTGGGAGGGGCCCCTGGAGGAGGTTTTTTGAAAGGGATTCTATGGGCTCTTTCCACACAGAAGGTAGATACGTCATAGTCAGGTCCCAGACTTTCTAGCAACCACTTCTGAATGAAAATTGGCGAGTTATCCTGTTCTGCCCCTTCTGGAAACCCTACTAGCCGCAGATTATATCTACGAGACCTATCCTCCAGCTCTACCACTTTTCTTCTTAACCAAGAGCGATCTTCATCTACCTCTTCTAGTCTGTTCTTTAATAGACCATTCTCTACGGTGACAGAGTTGACTGCAGACTCCAATTCCTTCACCTTTAGTCTCAACTTCGACATTTCATCTCTTATTATGGTAACATCGCCTTGAACCACTGCAAGGGAAGAAGTCAGCTCTGCCACCGAAGTATTAGTAGCGTCACGTCATTGGCATATATTTAGGCCCAGCACACAGGCAGAGGAGAGAGGTCCCGTAACAGAGGATCTGGCTTCATGTCAGCAGAGAATCAGTCTTCATGTCATAGCAGAGAATCAGGCTTCACGTCACCCACCACTGTAAGAGTCAATTTTCATAAATTTAGGCCAAGCACCCAGGAAGAAAAGAGAGGTCCCGTAACAGACAATCTGGCTTCATGTCAGCAGAGAATTAGTCTGCATGTCATAGCAGAGAATGAGGCTTCACGTCAGCCACCAATGCAACAGTCCATTGTCAGATATTTAGGCCCAGCACCCAGGCAGAGGAGAGAGGTCCCGTAACAGAGGATCTGGCTTCATGTCAGCAGAGAATCAGTCTTCATGTCATAGCAGAGAATCAGGCTTCACGTCACCCACCACTGTAAGAGTCCATTTTCATAAATTTTGTCCCAGCACCCAGGCAGAGGAGAGAGGTCCCGTAACAGAGGATCTGGCTTCATGGCAGCAGAGAATCAGTCTTCATATCATAGCAGAGAATCAGGCTTCACGTCACCCACCACTGCAACAGTCCATTTTCATAAATTTAGGCCCAGCACCCAGGCAGAGGAGAGAGGTCCCGTAACAGACAATCTGTCTTCATGTCAGCAGAGAATTAGTCTGCATGTCATAGCAGAGAATGAGGCTTCACGTCAGCCACCACTGCAACAGTCCATTGGCATATATTTAGGCCCAGCACCCAGGCAGAGGAGAGAGGTCCCGTAACAGAGGATCTGGCTTCATGTCAGCAGAGAATCAGTCTTCATGTCATAGCAGAGAATCAGGCTTCGCGTCATCCACCACTGTAAGAGTCCATTTTCATAAATTTAGGCCCAGCACCCAGGCAGAGGAGAGAGGTCCCGTAACAGACAATCTGGCTTCATGTCAGCAGAGAATTAGTCTGCATGTCATAGCAGAGAATGAGGCTTCACGTCAGCCACCACTGCAACAGTCCATTGGCATATATTTAGGCCCAGCACACAGGCAGAGGAGAGAGGTCCCGTAACAGACAATCTGGCTTCATGTCAGCAGAGAATCAGTCTGCATGTCATAGCAGAGAATGAGGCTTCACATCAGCCACCAATGCAACAGTCCATTGTCAGATATTTAGGCCCAGCACCCAGGCAGAGGAGAGAGGTCCCGTAACAGAGGATCTGGCTTCATGTCAGCAGAGAATTAGTCTGCATGTCATAGCAGAGAATCAGGCTTCACGTCACCCAACATTGGAACAGTCCATTGGCATATATTTAGGCCCCGGCACCCAGACAGAGGAGAGGTTCATTCAACTTTGGGTAGCCTCGCAATATAATGGTAAAATGAAAATAAAAATAGGATTGAATGAGGAAGTGCCCTGGAGTACAATAATATATGGTTAAGGGGAGGTAGTTAATGTCTAATCTGGACAAGGGATGGACAGGTCCTGTGGGATCCATGCCTGGTTCATTTTTATGAACGTCAGCTTGTCCACATTGGCTGTAGACAGGCGGCTGCGTTTGTCTGTAATGACGCCCCCTGCCGTGCTGAATACACGTTCAGACAAAACGCTGGCCGCCGGGCAGGCCAGCACCTCCAAGGCATAAAAGGCTAGCTCTGGCCACGTGGACAATTTGGAGACCCAGAAGTTGAATGGGGCCGAACCATCAGTCAGTACATGGAGGGGTGTGCACACGTACTGTTCCACCATGTTAGTGAAATGTTGCCTCCTGCTAACACGTTGCGTATCAGGTGGTGGTGCAGTTAGCTGTGGCGTGTTGACAAAAGTTTTCCACATCTCTGCCATGCTAACCCTGCCCTCAGAGGAGCTGGCCGTGACACAGCTGCCTTGGCGAACTCTTGCTCCTCCTCTGCCTTGGCCTTGGGCTTTCACTTGTTCCCCTTTGACATTTGGGAATGCTCTAAGTAGCGCGTCTACCAACGTGCGCTTGTACTCGCGCATCTTCCTATCACGCTCCAGTGCAGGAAGTAAGGTGGGCACATTGTCTTTGTAGCGTGGATCCAGCAGGGTGGCAACCCAGTAGTCCGCACACGTTAAAATGTGGGCAACTCTGCTGTCGTTGCGCAGGCACTGCAGCATGTAGTCGCTCATGTGTGCCAGGCTGCCCAGGGGTAAGGACAAGCTGTCCTCTGTGGGAGGCGTATCGTCATTGTCCTGCCTTTCCCCCCAGCCACGCACCAGTGATGGACCCGAGCTGCGTTGGGTGCCACCCCGCTGTGACCATGCTTCATCCTCATCCTCCTCCACCTCCTCCTCATCCTCGTCCTCCTCGTCCTCCAGTAGTGGGCCCTGTCTGGCCACATTTGTACCTGGCCTCTGCTGTTGCAAAAAACCTCCCTCTGAGTCACTTCGAAGAGACTGGCCTGAAAGTGCTAAAAATGACCCCTCTTCCTCCTCCTCCTCCTTCTCCTCCTCCTCCTCCTGGGCCACCTCCTCTTCCATCATCGCCCTAAGTGTTTTCTCAAGGAGACATAGAAGTGGAATTGTAACGCTGATAACGGCGTCATCGCCACTGGCCATGTTGGTGGAGTACTCGAAACAGCGCAACACGGCACACAGGTCTCGCATGGAGGCCCAGTCATTGGTGGTGAAGTGGTGCTGTTCTGTAGTGCGACTGACCCGTGCGTGCTGCAGCTGAAACTCCACTATGGCCTGCTGCTGCTTGCACAGTCTGTCCAGTATGTGCAAGGTGGAGTTCCACCTGGTGGGCACGTCGCATATGAGGCGGTGAGCGGGAAGGCCGAAGTTACGCTGTAGCGCAGACAGGCGAGCAGCAGCAGGATGTGAACACCGGAAGCGCGAACAGACGGCCCGCACTTTATGCAGCAGCTCTGACATGTCGGGGTAGTTGTGTATGAACTTCTGCACCACCAAATTCAGCACATGCGCCAAGCAAGGGATGTGCGTCAAATTGGCTAGTCCCAGAGCTGCAACGAGATTTCGCCCATTATCACACACCACCAGGCCGGGCTTGAGGCTCACCGGCAGCAACCACTCGTCGGTCTGTTGTTCTATACCCCGCCACAACTCCAGTGCGGTGTGGGGCCTGTCCCCCAAACATATGAGTTTCAGAATGGCCTGCTGACGTTTACCCCGGGCTGTGCTGAAGTTGGTGGTGAAGGTGTGTGGCTGACTGGATGAGCAGGTGGAAGAAGAGGAGGAGGAAGCCGAGAAGGAGGAGGTGGCAACAGGAGGCAAAGAATGTTGCCCTGCGATCCTTGGCGGCGGAAGGACGTGCGCCAAACAGCTCTCCGCCTGGGGCCCAGCTGCCACTACATTTACCCAGTGTGCAGTTAGGGAGATATAGCGTCCCTGGCCGTGCTTACTGGTCCACGTATCTGTGGTTAGGTGGACCTTGCTACAGATGGCGTTGCGCAGTGCACACTTGATTTTATCGGATACTTGGTTGTGCAGGGAAGGCACGGCTCTTTTGGAGAAGTAGTGGCGGCTGGGAACAACATACTGTGGGACAGAAAGCGACATGAGCTGTTTGAAGCTGTCTGTGTCCACCAGCCTAAATGACAGCATTTCATAGGCCAGTAGTTTAGAAGTGGCTAGGTGGGAATTTACGCTTTCTCTCAAATGTTTGTGAGATGGAGAGCTGAACGCTGCCGTGTGACATGGTTGAGACGCTTGGTGACGAAGGTGGTGGTGGTGGTGTTGGTGGTACATCCCCTGTTTGCTGGGCGGCAGGTGCCAACTTTCCTCCAGAGGCGGAGAAAGAGGCCGAGGCGGCAGCAGCAGAAGAGGCCGAGGCGGCAGCAGCAGAAGAGGTAGCAGGGGGAGCCTGAGTGACTTCCTTGGTTTTAAGGTGTTTACTCCACTGCAGTTCATGCTTTGCATGCAGGTGCCTGGTCATGCAGGTTGTGCTCAGGTTCAGAACGTTAATGCCTCGCTTCAGGCTCTGATGGCACAGCGTGCAAACCACTCGGTCTTGTCGTCAGCACATTGTTTGAAGAAGTGCCATGCCAGGGAACTCCTTGAAGCTGCCTTTGGGGTGCTCGGTCCCAGATGGCGGCGGTCAGTAGCAGGCGGAGTCTCTTGGCGGCGGGTGTTCTGCTTTTGCCCACTGCTCCCTCTTTTGCTACGCTGTTGGCTCGGTCTCACCACTGCCTCTTCCTCCGAACTGTGAAAGTCAGTGGCACGACCTTCATTCCATGTGGGGTCTAGGACCTCATCGTCCCCTGCATCGTCTTCCACCCAGTCTTGATCCCTGACCTCCTGTTCAGTCTGCACACTGCAGAAAGACGCAGCAGTTGGCACCTGTGTTTCGTCATCATCAGAGACATGCTGAGGTGGTATTCCCATGTCCTCATCATCAGGAAACATAAGTGGTTGTGCGTCAGTGCATTCTATGTCTTTCACCGCTGGGGAAGGGCTAGGTGGATGCCCTTGGGAAACCCTGCCAGCGGAGTCTTCAAACAGCATAAGAGACTGCTGCATAACTTGAGGCTGAGACAGTTTCCCTGGTATGCATGGGGGTGATGTGACAGACTGATGGGGTTGGTTTTCAGGCGCCATCTGTGCGCTTTCTGCAGAAGACTGGGTGGGAGATAATGTGAACGTGCTGGATCCACTGTCGGCCACCCAATTGACTAATGCCTGTACCTGCTCAGGCCTTACCATCCTTAGAACGGCATTGGGCCCCACCATATATCGCTGTAAATTCTGGCGGCTACTGGGACCTGAGGTAGTTGGTACACTAGGACGTGTGGATGTGGCAGAACGGCCACGTCCTCTCCCAGCACCAGAGGGTCCACTAACACCACCACGACCATGTCCACGTCCGCGTCCCTTACTAGATGTTTTCCTCATTGTTATGGTTCACCACAACAACAAAAATATTATTTCGCCCAATGTATTGTATTCAAATTCAGCGGGATATAAATTTGAGGCCTAGTATTTAGGCGCTGGGTGACCGGTATGGATTTAGTGACAGAATTAGACTTGGAAATGCACAGTAGCGTGTGTGTGAAGTTATTCTGAATGACCCTATGTGCACCTTGAATATTATATACCCTTTTAGGGATAGATTTCAAATAGCTCTGATATAGCAGAAACCACTAAATTATGAAATTGCTAAATTGGGAATTGTATTTCAACCCAGAACAAAAAATGTGCTTTGACGTACACTAAATAACTTTCCCAGCCACAACAGGACAGCGGTAACGAGAGATTTAGCGGGATATAAATATGAGGCCTAGTATTTAGGCGCTGGGTGACTGGTATGGATTTACTAACAGAATTGGACTTGGAAATGCACAGTAGTGTGTGTGTGAAGTTATTCTGAATGACCCTATGTGCACCTTGAATATTATATACCCTTTTAGGGATAGATTTCAAATAGCTCTGATATAGCAGAAACCACTAAATTATGAAATTGCTAAATTGGGAATTGTATTTCAACCCAGAACAAAAAATGTGCTTTGACGGACACTAAATAACTTTCCCAGCCACAACAGGACAGCGGTAATGAGAGATTTAGCGGGATATAAATTTCAGACCTAGTATTTAGGCGCTGGGTGACCGGTATGGATTTACTAACAGAATTGGACTTGGAAATGCACAGTAGCGTGTGTGTGAAGTTATTCTGAATGACCCTATGTGCACCTTGAATATTATATACCCTTTTAGGGATAAATTTCAAATAGCTCTGATATAGCAGAAACCACTAAATTATGAAATTGCTAAATTGGGAATTGTATTTCAACCCAGAACAAAAAATGTGCTTTGACGGACACTAAATAACTTTCCCAGCCACAACAGGACAGCGGTAACGAGAGATTTAGCGGGATATAAATTTGAGGCCTAGTATTTAGGCGCTGGGTGACCGGTATGGATTTACTAACAGAATTGGACTTGGAAATGCACAGTAGCGTGTGTGTGAAGTTATTCTGAATGACCCTATGTGCACCTTGAATATTATATACCCTTTTAGGGATAAATTTCAAATAGCTCTGATATAGCAGAAACCACTAAATTATGAAATTGCTAAATTGGGAATTGTATTTCAACCCTGAACAAAAAATGTGCTTTGACGGACACTAAATAACTTGCCCAGCCACAACAGTACAGCGGTAACGACAGATTTAGCGGGATATAAATTTGAGGCCTAGTATTTAGGCGCTGGGTGACCGGTATGGATTTAGTGACAGAATTAGACTGGGATATGGCCAAAAAATAACCACACTATTGCTGGTTAAATGCACTTGGTGACGGGCGCAGCTTGCCCCTGATGTAGTATATGGCCAAAAAATGAACAGACTATTGCTGGTTAAATGCACTTGGTGTCACAGCTTGACCAACCACACTACTGAGGGTTAAATGCACTTGGTGACGGGCGCAGCTTGCCCCTGATGTAGTATATGGCCAAAAAATGAACAGACTATTGCTGGTTAAATGCACTTGGTGTCACAGCTTGACCAACCACACTACTGAGGGTTAAATGCACTTGGTGACGGGCGCAGCTTGCCCCTGATGTAGTATATGGCCAAAAAATGAACAGACTATTGCTGGTTAAATGCACTTGGTGACGGGCGCAGCTTGCCCCTGATTTAGTATATGGCCAAAAAATGAACAGACTATTGCTGGTTAAATGCACTTGGTGTGATAGCTTGACCAACCACACTACTGAGGGTTAAATGCACTTGGTGACGGGCGCAGCTTGCCCCTGATGTAGTATATGGCCAAAAAATGAACAGACTATTGCTGGTTAAATGCACTTGGTGTCACAGCTTGACCAACCACACTACTGAGGGTTAAATGCACTTGGTGACGGGCGCAGCTTGCCCCTGATGTAGTATATGGCCAAAAAATGAACAGACTATTGCTGGTTAAATGCGCTTGGTGACGGGCGCAGCTTGCCCCTGATTTAGTATATGGCCAAAAAATGAACAGACTATTGCTGGTTAAATGCACTTGGTGTGATAGCTTGACCAACCACACTACTGAGGGTTAAATGCACTTGGTGACGGGCGCAGCTTGCCCCTGATGTAGTATATGGCCAAAAAATAAACAGACTATTGCTGGTTAAATGCACTTGGTGTGACAGCTTCACCCTGATGTAGGCTTTAGCCAAAAAACAACCACACCATTGAGGGTTAAATGCACTTGGTGACAGGCGCAGCTTGCCCCTGATGTAGTATATGGCCAAAAAATAAACAGACTATTGCTGGTTAAATGCACTTGGTGTGACAGCTTCACCCTGATGTAGGCTTTAGCCAAAAAACAACCACACCATTGAGGGTTAAATGCACTTGGTCGCAGCTTGTGCTGGTGCACCACAAGACACAAAATGGCCGCCGATCACCCCAGAAAAATGTGACTGACAAACGGTCTGGGCAGTCTAAAAACAGTGAGCAATTGAGTATCAGCAGCTCAATGATCCACAGCTGCAGATCGATCAATAATCAAGTACTTTGGAGGAGTTAATCTGCCTAATCTCGCCCTACTGTCGCAGCCACAACCTCTCCCTACGCTAATCAGAGCAGAGTGACGGGCGGCGCTATGTGACTCCAGCTTAAATAGAGGCTGGGTCACATGGTGCTCTGGCCAATCACAGCCATGCCAATAGTAGGCATGGCTGTGATGGCCTCTTGGTGCAAGTAGTATGACGCTTGTTGATTGGCTGCTTTGCAGCCTTTCAAAAAGCGCCAAGAAAGCGTCACAAAAGCGCCAAGAAAGCGATGAACACCGAACCCGAACCCGGACTTTTACGAAAATGTCCGGGTTCGGGTCCGTGTCACGGACACCCCAAAATTCGGTACGAACCCGAACTATACAGTTCGAGTTCGCTCATCCCTACTCTCCATCACACGTTCTTCTTTGATTAAGTTATCTATTGCTTTTCTCCACTGTCCCACTGTCGGAGAATCTGCCTTTATCCATTTCCTAAGTATAAGAAGTCTGGCTTGGAATAATACTTTATTCAATACCAATCGTATTTTTTTTAATTTAACTTCAAATGTTCAGTTGCCCCTAAAATACAGATTACTGGATCATTGGGCAACTGAACCTTCAAAAGTAAAAATACGGTTTCTGCTATTTCTGTCCAATATCTAAGGAGTTTGGGGCATCTCCAGAAACAGTGTATTAAATCAGCTTTCTCCTCCCAACATTTTGGACACTTATCTGAGGCTCTCACACTCATTCTTTTCAACATCCATGGAGATCGATGTAATCTGTGCACTATAAAAAATTGTGAGATCTTGTGTGAACCCCAATCCAAGACCCTTGCATAGTTTCTAAGGGCATCTCTCCATTTCTCTTCTGTAAAAGATTCTAGTTCTTTCTCCCATTTTTTCACGGCAAGCATTGTAATCCTTTTTTTCTTTCCCTCCATCAAAATCCCATATCTCCTTGCGGTCATTCCTCCTCCTTCCCCCCCGCTAGTAAATCCATCCAGCATGTCTGATTTTTTCCTTCTATACTTATCATCCTGCTCCACTGTCCGCATCGCATTCCTAAGCTGTAAATATTTATAGATATCTCTATGGGGAATCCCAAATTCTACTACCATTGTATTAAAGTCCTTCAGCTTATCTTCCTCAAAGATTTGATCTTAGTATTTCATTCCTTTTTTTCCCCAGTATATATAAGTCCTGATTGATTCCAGTTCCTTTAAATTAAGATTTTTCCAAATCGGTGTGTAATGCAAAAACCCTTTAATCTCTAATATTTTTTTTAATTTCCCCCCATACATATTCTACTAAGTTTAGTGTTCTATGACCAATATTTTTTTTCCCCAAAATACCTGATTCCAACACCTCTAAGTGATTCCACTCCTCTTTCCATCCCCATCTATTTATTTCTTGATTACCCGCCAAACTATGTAAACTACCCTTTATGTTCCCATATTGTGTTATTAGATAGTAAAAAAAAACAAATTGGGAACCGCTAATCCTCCCTCCCGCACTGGAAGCTGAAGAACTTCTTTCTTTATCAGAGGGATGACTCCCTTCCAGATAAAATCCCCCATTAGGCTATCGAGTAGCTTAAAAATGTTCTGCGATAGTCTCACTGGAGCATTTTGCAAAACATAAACTATTTTTGGGAGGAAGACCATTTTTATTAAATTTACCCGACCTTGTATTGACATTGGTAGTCTTTTCCATATATGTATTTTGGTTCTAAGTTCTTTTATTAAGGGGAGGACATTTAATTTTTCATATTCTTCTATATTTCTGGAAATTTGTATACCAAGATATTTAAAATTCTCGTGTTTTTCGAGGACATGCACCCGTGAGTCTCCCTGTAATTGTCCATCTCCTAATAGTAACATATGTGATTTCCCCCAATTTAGACCAGAAAAAAAAAAAACGTATCTATTATTTCTGTCACTCTATTAAACTGATCCCCAGTATTGTGCAAAAAAAGTAAGATATCGTCCGCATACATTAACAGTTTTTCTTCTCCACCCACATATTGAAACCCTTTAATCTCCCTATCATTTCTTATTATGCTTGCCAGAGGCTCAATTGCGATAGCAAATAACAGTGGGGAGAGAGGGCATCCCTGCCTAGTGCCACGATATAGGGCAAATAGCAGGGACAAGCTCCCATCCACAACCACTCTAGCCCTTGGGTTAAGATATATTAACTGAATCCATCTTATAAATCCCTCCCCTATACCAACCCTTTTTAATACTGCCCATAGGTACTCCCATTCAATACAGTCAAATGCCTTTTGGGCGTCCAGTGAAAGTATTGCTTTCTCCCCTGCATCTAGTTTATTGGCTTCGATGTTAAGGAACAACCTTCTTATATTTGAGTATATTGTTCTACCCGGTATAAAACCTGTCTGATCTTTATTTATTACTACTTTAATAACCTTTGACAGCCTATCAGCCAAGACCTTTGCCAAAATTTTGACGTCCGTATTCAGAAGGGATGTTGGCCTATATGACCCGAGATCTAATTGTTCTTTTCCCTTTTTTGGAATTAATGTAATAATTGCCTCCTTCATGGAGTTCGGTAGATCACCTAGTTTTCGAGCCTCATCCAATGTTGTTTTTAACTCTGGTACTAAAACCTGGGAGAAGGTTTTATATATTTCAAAAGGGAGCCCATCACCCCCTGGTGTTTTTTCAGCTTTTACCTTCCCCAGAGCTAAATTTATTTCTGCCACCAATATTTATTTTTCTAAGTATTCTTTTTGGGCCTGGGATATCTTACTAAAAGCAATCTTGTCTAGGTATAGATCTAACTCTTGTTTTGAATATTGTACCCTAGACTTATAAAGCTCTAGGAAATACTCCAAGAACACTTTTTTAATACCCTCCGGTGTACTAAATAATTTGCCCGTTTTATCTTTAATTGCGCCAATCCATGATTTCCCTTTTTGATTTCTTACTATATTTGCTAAAATTTTACCAACCTTTTCACCCTCCGAAGCTAACCGGATCCCTTGAAAGAGCAATTCTTTCCTACTTTTTTCTAATTGGTGTATTTTTTCTTGTTCTTCCTCCCAGACTCTCTTATTAAAATCGTTGGGGTACCTTATACATGCCATTCCTGGTTCTTGTAGTTTTTTTCTCCAATGCATTCCCATTCTCTCTAGTACTTTTTTTCCAGTGATTTACCTTTTTAAACAGCACTCCTCTCAAAAATGCCTTAACCGTGTCCCAAACCATTAGTCTATTAGCAGAACCATTATTTACCATTAAAAAAAAAATTAGCTCCTCAATTATACTCTCTCTATCTGAGATCAATAATAACCATCAAACAATCTATGTTAATTCCAGGGGGTGAGTCAACAAAAAAAAAAGAACAAAGTCAAGGAGGGTGAATACTTTTGCTTAGCACTGTATACATTACAGAGTGTTGGCAAAACATACAAAAGTTATTTACATATGTACCTGGGCATTTTTCGTTCCACATTCTTTTAATGAAACGTGGCTGTCTGAGCTTCATGTCTGACCATTTCTTTCTAATGGCCAAACGGCGTTGTTTGCCACCCATTTGGCGCCACATTTCGCGGGCCAACATTTCGTGGGCCAACTGGGCCAACTCCCTCACTATCCTCTGTTACTCGGCGTGGGACAGGGTGCGGTCGTAGCCCCGACCCAACATCCGCTGCAAGAGAAAAATGCGAGCATATAATCCCCATTTTTAACAATAATAGTATTGAAAATAATTTACTCAAGTAAACTGCTAAAAGTATTTTTAATGCTTTGAGGTGGAAATATTAGATTTAGGCTGCCTACAACGCCAGTATTTGCTGGTTCATTTAGAGTTACCCAGGGTGCATCCCAGGGAGATGAACCAGCTGTACACCCCATACCATACCGTCACTTCACTAGACAGGTACATTTCTGCTTAGCTGGACAGTATCTGATAGCTCAGACCCCACCCACATACAGTCTTAATACAATCCCATTTTCTAACCGTAACAGTAAGGCCGCATGCACACGGGCGTGTTTTTTCTAAACTACGGACCGTACACAAACCCGTACTGCCATCCTGCAGAGTGGACTGGACAAGCGCACGGCGTCATTGGTTGCTATGATTTATACAAGTGTATTACTGTACAGTGGTGGCAGCAAGAAGCGCACGGCATCATAGCGAGTTAGCATTAGCAACCAATGGCGCTCGGTCACTCTGCAGAGTAACCTAACATAGTGGGTGTAATGTCACAGGAATACTTAGTGCAAACATCAATAATATCTAGTGAGACCTTCTAAAATGTGAAGTTTGGTGCACTTAAGAAAAATTAGAATCGCAGAAGGTCGCACTGGCGATTTTTTTGATGACACTCTTTATGCATATAAAGCGATTGTTCAGACATGCAGATGAAATGTAATCAAATACACTACTTTAATGTAAGATTACTTACAGTTACCAGGAGTTCTTCCTCTTCCTCATTGAACTTTGCTCAAACCATCGCATCCATCTAATTGCTAGTCGGTGTAAACCAGTTGCTGTAGGCCACGCCTTAGAATGCATGTGCTCTTGCGATTAATATTTTGCTGAAATTTTGCCGATGAAAAAATAATGCTTGTAGATCGCAGATTCGCTTAATACTTCTCGTATGTCAGTGTCCATGTTGTGGGACTATGTGTGCGCATTTACTAAGTATTTTGTGGCTGCAAATATGACCTGGAGGTTTCTCATGTTCGCATGCCATTAAAATGAATGGGACCCGCTGCGAACCTGTGGTTCACGAACATTTGAGCGAGTTCGAGCGATCGCGTTCGCGAACCGTCCCGTCACATGTTCGTCCATCACTACCTAGGGCCCAGCAGTAAAATTTATTTTGGGGGCCCGCAGTAAGAATGCATTCAAATTTAATAAATCATGTAACAAGTTTTTATATGAACATAGGCTGGTTGAGGTACTGCATATTGAATATATGTGTATAGTGCAGTAAGTCCAATGTTTTATGTGCCCCTTGTGCAGGAGGTGGGAGACTAGGGGCCCATCTTGCTCAGGGCCCACAAAGAGATTTCCCTGTACCCCTGTGGTCCAGTCCGAGAATGGGTACTGTTTAAGGGTACATATGATTTTTGATCACTCAATATTATGCTTTTTGTGAGGCAAGGTAACAAAAAAATATCTCTTCTGGCACAGTGTTTATTTTTTGCTTTTTACGTTGTTCCCCGGGTTAGATCAAGTGCTATTTTTTTCGAGCAGGTTGCTACAGACACAACAATACCATATCTGTCAATTTTTGATTTTTTTTTTTTTTCGGTTTTACTTAAAGAAACATTTTTGGAAAACAAATCGTGTTTTTGTGCCTCCATTTTTTGAAAGCCATAATTTAATTTATTTTTCTGCCGATCATCTTGTGTAAATGCTTTTTTTTTTGCGGGAGTTGAAGAGTTGAAGTTTTTATTGGTACCATTTTTGGGTACATATGATTTTTTGATCAATTAATATTACATATTTAGAAGCAAAGTCATAATAAAAAGGGTTGTTTTGGTACAATAATGGCTCCCATTCATCTTCAGTCTAAAATTCCTATCATCAGTGGAGGAAGCTAAAGGACCTGAAATGTCATCACAGGTCCTGTACATCTAGGAAGGGAAATGCACAGAGAATAGTTTAGTTCCCAGGTTAGAACCATTCATTTGCCAGGACCTGCGATGACATCATGTTCAGCATCACAGGTCCTGCATAATCTAGCAAAGTAACTGCACCAAGAATGGTATAGGTTTGAAAGGTGCATCTGTCATGACCTGCAACATTATAACACATCCTTCAACCCGTAACAGCAAGGATCAGAAATGCGCAACGTGATCTGCATTGATCTATTAAGACTGGAATGGTGACCCCCCACGCATGCCCTGTATTTATTCATTGCTCACTTATATATAATACTACATTTACACTCACCACTATCTCATGGTGACCCTTGGTCTATTAGTATCCTTTTGGTTGCCCCTTAGACAAGTAATTTCCCACTTGCTGCCCTTAGTCCAGTAATGTCCCTCTTGATTACCCTTAGTCCTGTAACATACCCCTTGCCCCTACAGTAATGCATGCCCTTGTTGTCCTTTGGTACAGTAATGTCTAGCTTGGTGCCCCATACTCCAGTTATGTCTTTCTTGGCCCTTTTTAGTTGGTACTTGGTGCTCCCATTCTAGACCTTAAGTCCAGTGATGACCCCAGTCATGATGCCCCTTAGTAAAGCATTGGCCTTCTTTGGTTCATTTTTTAAGATTTTTTTTTATTTCAATTTTAAATATCTATATATAAAATGCAATTTATAGAAGTAATGCAAATACATATTTACCACCCGCCCTAATCTCCCCAAAAACCCTAAGCCCAAATCCAAAGGGTGGGGGGAGTAAAAGATGAATTACAATTCGCCTTAACCTCATTGAGGAAAAGACAGCTTTTTAAATACACCACTATCCATTGATGTAACTAACCTTATTCACAGAATGAAGCTATTCATCCATACTAAAAGGGTGTGGAGACAACGTTTTATAGCAAACAACCCCAAAACAGTCTATTCTATATAATTTGCTTGTTTACATTAAGATTATTAATCTTTATCAAGGTGCCAAAAGGACCAGAAACTAGGCCTCACGGCTAGGGAAAGAGAAGAGGTCACCACCTAGGAAACCCTAAACCTAGCCCTGACTCCTGTCAGTATGAATAGACCCTGAAGGTGGGAATATTCATACACTGGAAACCTTGGCCCTAGAAACCCTGGATAGTGACTGGGTCTGAGACCACTGGTTCCTTCCCAGATGAACGAACAAGCTTCTGCCTGAAGCCTAGTAAACAATGAGCAAATGGGAACAACAAAATACAAAGGGAATTACACTTCAATGCAAAATGGATGAGCAGGAACACAGATGAGGAACTCACACCAGCTCTTCCAACTCCAGGCAGATAATAACAGCCGTATGGTATGAAGTGTGAGTCCAGATTAAATAGAGGAGCAGTAATAACCACAAGCTACACCTGAGACAAGAGGTGTGGTCAATACCAACAACAACACTGCAACAAGTGAAAACAGATAGGCTGTCAGATAACCTAATGTGCAGCCAGTCTCTCAGATCTTCTAACCTCTGTCACAGGAGGGACTGTGACAATAGCACTGACATATGCACAGTGCTTTACAGACATAATCATCACTTGCTGTCTCCAGTGGACCTCTCTCTCTTAGTTTCCTCCCAGTATGTCTTTGGAGTGGTAGAGGAAACCAGAGTACTCAGAGAAAACCCACTGAAAGACGAGGAGAACATATAAACTCCATGCAAATGCTACTCTGTCAAATTCAAATTCAAGCCATGACTTCTGCAACCCAGACACACTAGGCAGGAACAGGCAGACACAATGCAAGGTTTCGGAAACAGGCTTGAGACTTCTCTATCGGTCTAACACCCAGCACCACCACCACCGATCAGCTGTTTGTAGAGGAGGCCGCTCTCCATATGAGCACCGCTTCGTCTTCATTGCACTGTACTTCATCCATTCAAGTGAATGGAGATAATGCTTGCAATTGCACTACACCACCACACATGGAGTGCAGCCTCCTCATTACACAGCTGATCGATGGGGTCCAGGGTATTGGACCCCCCACCAATCAGATATTTATGAGGATAGGTCATCAATATTAATGGCTGGACAACCCCTTTAAATGGCAGGACTAATGAGCACATGGACAAAAGGTGCAGATTCAGAAACAGACCGGGGTATTAACCACATATGGAACCAGAATGGAGAGACACATGTCAAAATAGAGCAATTCACCCTCTCAAGTAATGAATGTGCACTGACATGGCCCCAGATACACATTCACAATGCATTGCAACAAGCACACATGGAATACAATGGCACACAGACAACAGACATTGCGACAGTACTTCTCCATACAGACATACTGTAAGACAGGGAAGAGATAGGGCTACAGTTCGCACCCACAAGTAAGCATGGCCAGTACTCGTAGAACAGAGGTGGTTGTGCATTGCCAAACTGACACATAGCCCTAGATACACAATCAGAATCAGAATGCCCTCACGGCATACAATGGCAAACAGTGAACAGACGTGTAACAGAATAATAGATATGATGAAAAAGAAAGAACTGTTTAGCGTCATACGAATTATTAATTAAATACTTCTTATGATTAATACAAATATTATGCCAGTCTTTAACTTAGAGTGGTCCAAAATCTCTTTCCTATTTAGTTCTAGATTTAAAAATGATGTCCTTATTAATAAAATCCAAAAGATTACCATATTCTGGTATATTTATTATCTATCACTGAACAAAAACCCCCTAAAAATGTACTTTTATTTATATGCAGATAAAATAACAAAACCCCAAACTTATATCCATTACAAGTAAGGCCCCATGCACATGGCCGTGGAACCGCGGCCTGGATCCCCATGCACACGGCTGTGAAACACGGCCGTGTGCATGGGGCCTAAGTATGATGACCTATATCTGATGCCTGCACTAAAGATACAGCATCAGCGCAGTATAAAATATAAAATAATATGGTATCAGCAGAGAAAAGTAACCAGCCTATCATCTACATGTATGATAGACCCTAAAGAGATGCAATAAATAACCAGCAGTTGTTCGGTAAAAACTCACGGTTACTTGCATACAGATGGCCTCAGGATGTTGAGAGACTCACGGTTACACATCACCAGGTTGTATGTGGGCTTGCAGCTGAAAAAATGGGGTTGGGGAAGATTTTCTCTCCCTGGGTTATCCCTGCCTAAAAGCAGAGCACCCGCCCCGAAAGGGGCGACCCCACTTCTTGGTGGCTAAACCCTCAAATTCCCTAGGTGTTCCTGCTGAATAAACAATCTTCCCGACGCGTTTCCCCAAAAGGAGATATCCAAATGGTTCATCAGGGGACAGCGTTTAGTTGATGCATAAACGCTGCAAATAATAGATAGGACACATATGATAAGGGCACCAAGATAAAAAGGACCACACCAGTGATATTACTATTGTTTCCTTTTATAGGCTATGTTGAAAACCACATGTCTGACGTCACTTCCGGTCATGTGGTCAGACGAAAATTGCATTGATTTACAATATCTTTACAGTTCTCAATTCAAAATCATATACACCCAGATTTATCAAGATAGCAGCAATATTGGTTATAGAAGTCGCAAGCGCTGTGTAATACATACTAATTTGGGCGGATGGGACGTCATCTAGGCGCTGTGGAACGCATCTGAAGAGCGCCGACAGATAGTGGAATGCATAATGCTTTCCAAATACTGGACAGGATATGCCACATTCAAAACAGCACAGATACAGTACAGCGCTACCATGGTTACAAGACTCTACCATGCTCCGATAGTTATTAATACACTACAGCACCTCAATTTGAGTAAATCACTAAGAAGCTAATTCTGGTGCCCCAATGGGGGATGGAAACAGGCACAGTTTTTAACCGATGAATCTACTGGGCATCTTTACGGAGAATCATTTTGTCCCAATCCCCTATGTACCAACCTCACTTCCGGTATTTGGAATGGATTATTCATTCCACTATCTGTCGGCACTCTTCAGATGCATTCCACAGCGCCTAGATGACGTCCCATCCGCCCAAATTAGTATGTATTACACAGTGCTTGCGACTTCTATAACCAATATCGCTGTTATCTTGATAAATCTGGGTGTATATGATTTTGAATTGAGAACCGTAAATATATTGCAAATCAATGCAATGTTCTTCTGACCACATGACCGGAAGTGACGTCAGACATGTGGTTTTCAACATAGCCTATAAAAGGAAACAATAGTAATATCACTGGTGCGGTCCTTTTTATCTTGGTGCCCTTATCATATGTGTCCTATCTATTATTTGCAGCGTTTATGCATCAATTAAACGCTGTCCCCTGATGAACCATTTGGATATCTTCTTTTGGGGAAACGCGTCAGGAAGATTATTTATTCAGCAGAAACACCTAAGGAATTTGAGGGTTTAGCCACCGTGAAGTGGGGTCGCCCCTTTCGGGGTGGGTGCTCTGCTTTTAGGCAGGGATAACCCAGGGAGAAACCATCTTCCCCACCCCATTTTTTCAGCTGCAAGACCACAGACAACCTGGTGATGTGTAACCATGAGTCTCCCAACATCCTGAGGCCATCTGTATGCAAGTAACTGTGAGTTGTAACCGAACAACTGCTGGTTATTTATTGCATCTCTTTAGGTTCTATCATACATGTAGATGATAGGCTGGTTACTTTTCTCTGCTGATACCATATTATTTTATATTTTATACTGCGCTGATGCTGTATCTTCAGTGCAGGCATCAGATATAGGACATCATACTTACTTGTAATAGATATAAGTTTGGGGTTTTGTTATTATTTTATCTGTATATAAATTATAGTTAATTCTTAGTTTTTTTTGGTTCAGTGATAGTTTCTCAATTTCCCCTATGCAAATTTTCCTCACTTCAGAATGACTACCTAGATCAACAAGCCATCTCTAGTAGCTATAGCCTGTAATATTATGATTCTATTTCGATAATCTTTAAGGGTACTGTTGTCCATTCATTTCAGATATTCGAGATGGCCTTGCGGTTCGCCCGGCGGTCGTTCTGCGGAAAATTTTGCTTGTTCGCGATTCGCCGAACATGCGAACATATGGCCATCTTCGCATGCACCATATTGTTTTGCATTGTGCTGAAATTTAACCCATGACACAGCCATCAGGTGGGACAGGACAACCAATTGAGACGTTTCAGCACATGGACACACCCCCACCCTATAATTGAACCTGATCTGGCAGCCAATTTACATTCTGTGTTTTTCCAGCGTAGCGAGATGTTGCTTTGTGGAGCAGGGACAGACTGTTAGGGCCACAACAGTCCTTTTAAGGACTGGTATAGGTGTGCTATCGATAGGTGTGATATAGAGGGGTGTGATATACTTTTAATATGCTTTCCAACATGGAAAGTATATTATAGTGCATTTGTATTGTGCAGCAGTTGTGTGCGGTTCTACTGCGATACTGCAGGTATATAGAGGGACAAGTGTTATTGGAACAACTATTTGCAATGGGCGTGATATACCTGTTGCCCCCCAAAAAATGTTTGAGGGGTGTGATATACCTGCTTTCACAAAATAGTGATTGAGGGGTGTGATATACCTGGTTCTACAAAATACTGATTAAGGGGTTCTATATACCTGTTTCCACAAAATACTGATTGAGGGGTGTGATATACCTGCTTCCACCAAATATTGATTGAGGCCTGCGATATACCGGCTTCCACAAAATACTGATTGATACTGTAGCTATATAGAGGGACAAACGCTATTGGAATAACTAATTTCAACTGGTGTGATATACATGTTGCCCCTCAAAAAACTGATTGAGGGGTGTGATATACCTATAATATACTTTCTAGCATAGAAATTATATTATAGTGCATTTGTATTGTGCAGCAGTTGTGTGTGGTTCTGCAGCGATACTGCAGGTATATAGAGGGACAAGCGTCATTGGAAGAACTATTTGCAACGGGTGTGATATACCTGTTGCCCCCCAAAAAATTAATGAGAGGTGAGATATACCTTCTTCCACAAAATACTGATTAAGGGTTTTGATATACCTGCTTCCACAAAATACTGATTGAGGGGTGCGATATACCTGCTTCTGAAAAATACTGATTTAGAGGTTCTATATACCTGCTTCCACAAAATACTGATTGAGGGGTGCAATATACCTGCTTCTATCAAATATTGATTGAGGCCTGCGATACACCGGCTTCCACAAAATACTGATTGAGGGGTTTGATATACCTGCTTCCACAAAATACAGATTGAGGGGTGTGATATACCTACTTCCACAAAATACTGATAAATGGGTTTGATATACCTGCTTCCATAAAATACTGATTGAGGGGTGTGATATACCTGCTTCCACCAAATATTGATTGAGGCCTGCGATACACCGGCTTCCACAAAATACTGATTGATACTGTAGCTATATAGAGGGACAAACGCTATTGGAATAACTAATTTCAACTGGTGTGATATACATGTTGCCCCCCAAACTGATTGAGAGGTGTGATATACCTATAATATACTTTCTAGCATAGAAATGATATTATAGTGCATTTGTATTGTGCAGCAGTTGTGTGTGGTTCTGCTGCGATACTGCAGGTATATAGAGGGACAAGTGTTATTGGAACAACTATTTGCAATGGGTGTGATATACCTGCTGCCCCCCAAAAAATTAATGAGAGGTGAGATATACCTTCTTCCACAAAATACTGATTAAGGGTTTTGATATACCTGCTTCCACAAAATACTGATTGAGGGGTGCGATATACCTGCTTCTGAAAAATACTGATTAAGAGGTTCTATATACCAGCTTCCACAAAATACTGATTGAGGGGTGCAATATACATGCTTCTATCAAATATTGATTGAGGCCTGCGATACAACGGATTCCACTAAATACTGATTGAGGGGTTTGATATACCTGCTTCCACAAAATACAGATTGAGGGGTGCGATATACCTACTTCCACAAAATACTGATAAATGGGTTTGATATACCTGCTTCCACAAAATACTGATTGAGGGGTGCGAAATACCTGCTTCCACAAAATACTGATAAAGGGGTTTGATATACCTGCTTCCACAAAATACTGATTGAGGGGTGCGCTATGACTTCTTCCACAAAATAGTGATTTAGGGTTTGATATACCAGCTTCCACAAAATATAGATTGAGGGGTGTGATAAACCTACTTCCACAAAAAACTGATTAAGGGATTTGATATACCAACTTCCACAAAATACTGATTGAGGGGTGTGATATACCTGCTTCCACCAAATATTAATTCAGATGTTCTATATACCTGTTTCCACAAAATACTGATTGAAGGGAGGGATATATCTGCTTCTACAAAATACCGATTGAGGGGTGCGATATACCTACTTCCGCCAAATATTTATTATGGGGTCCTATATACCTGTTTTTCCAAAATACTGATTGAGGGGTGGTATATACTTGCTTCTACAAAATGCTGATTAAGGGGTTCTATATACCTGTTTTCGCAAAATACTGATTGAGGGGTTTGATATACCTGCCTCCACAAAATACTGATTGAGGGATGCGATATACCTGTTTCCACCTAATATTGATTCAGGGTTCTATAGACCTGTTTCCATAAAATACAGATTGGGGGGGTGGGATATACCTGCTTCTACAAAATACTGATTAACGGGTTCTATATACCTGCTTCCACAAAATACTGATTGAGGGGTGCGATATACCTGCTTCCACCAAATATTGATTCAGGTGTTCTAAATACCTATTTCCACAAAATTCTGATTGAGGGGTGATATATACATGCTTCTAGCAAAAAACTGATTAAGGGATTCTATATAGCTGCTTCCACAAAATACTGATTGAGCGGTGCTATATACCTGCTTACACCAAATATTGATTGAGGCCTGTGATATACCTGCTTCCATAAAATACTGATTGAGGGATGCGATATACCTGTTTCCATCAAATATTAATTCAAATGTTCTATATACCTGTTTCCACAAAATACTGATTGAGGGGTGCGATATACCTACTTCTGCAAAATATTTATTCAGGGGTTATATATACACCTGTTTCCACAAAATACTGATTGAGGGGTGCGATATACCTGCTTCTACAAAATACTGATTAAGGGGTGTGATATACATACTTCTGCCAAATATTTATTCAGGAATTATATATAACTGCTTTCACAAAATACTGATTGAGGGGTGTGATATACTTGCTTCTGCAAAATACTGATTAACGGGTTTGATATACCACCTTTCACAAAATACTGATTGAGGGGTGCGTTATACATGCTTCTACCAAATATTGATTCAGGGGTTCTATATATACTGATTGAGGGGTGGTGTAATGGGGCACCGAAAGTGCACTCAGTCTCCCATCAGCCGCAGACCTGCTGCTTAGCTTCGGGAGAAAGGATCTGTGTTCGGCCTCGTTCCCAGGGCAGCTTTGCTGGGAGGATCCTTGCTCCTAGGTCTGCCTTGAGCGCCGAGCTAATCACTCAGTGCTCGACTTGTCCTTCTGTCGGTCATGTGACGCTGGCCACGTCTCATGACCCTCACTTCCAACTATAAATACAGGCAACCTGCTGGCTACAGGTTGCCTGTGATTTTGGTCCCATAGGCAGTGTATTATCATTGTTATTAAGCTTACCTTTGACCCTGGATTTGACCCTTGATCTGCTTCCTGACACCACTTCTGCCTGCTCCCTGAACCTTGACGCTACCTCTCGGATTTTGACCTCGGCTTGCTTTTGGATTTTGCCTTTGCCTCTTCTCTTATACTGACGTGACCTCCTGGATTTTGACCTCGGCCCGCTCTCAGATCTGTCTCTGTCTCCTCACTCATACTGACGTGACCTCCTGGACTGACCCCGGCTAGTTGACCCGCCTCGCCCTTCCGTTTTTGGTGGTACCTTGATTGTTCCACCTCTCTGTCCGCTCGAATGCTACCTCTCATTGGCTGTCCGCTTCCCTGCTGTCTCTATTTCTCTGCTTGCACTTACTCAGGTCAGGGATTGTCGCCCAGTTGCGCCCTGTCACCTAGGGCGGGTGGTGCGAGTAGGCAGGGTCAGCGGACCGGGTGGCAGCTCAGGGGATGCACCTCCGCTCTATCTTTATACCCGTGACGCTACCCCGTGACAGAATCACAGGCCTTAATTTAGCATGGACCCTCTACAGAGCCTCACCGAACATATGCAGGGTCATGCTCAAATAGTACAGGAACTTGGGGAGAGACTACAGGTTCTGGAGACCGTCTGAACTCCCCCCATTCTTGCTCCCGCCACCGTTCAGATGGAACCACACATTAAATTACCCGATCGGTTTTCAAGTGACCGCCGAAGTTTTTTAGCTTTCAAGGAAAGCTGTAAACTTTATTTTCACTCCTCTGGTCCTGATCCACAAACGGTTGGTATTATCATCTCCCTGCTTTAAGGGGACCCCCAGGAATGGGCCTTTTCTTTGCCTCCAGATTACCCTTGTCTTAATTCTGTGGACCTCTTTTTCCAGGCGTTAGGGGTTCTTAATGATGAACCAGACCAAGCCTCTGTGGCAGAATCCAATCTTGAGGCCCTCACTCAGGGGAATCGTCCCGTGGAGGATTATTGTACGCAGTTCCGCAAGTGGTGCGTTCTCTCAGGTTGGAACGAACCAGCGCTCAAATGTCAATTTAGGGCAGGCTTAACTGAGAAGTTAAAAGACATGTTGGTTTGTTATCCCTGTCCTGACTCTTTAGAGGAGACCATGACGCTAGCCATCAGACTAGATAGACAGATCAGAGAGAGACAACGAGAGCATTTGTTTTCTCCGCCATCCTGGTTGCTACACTTCTTTTTTAGGTGAGTCCCTCCTGCTTGTTTACTTTGTTCTCCCTTTTCACTTGGATGCTTACTGCTTTTCCAGGCTTGCGTCCAGTGCGGCTATCCACTTTAGCTGTTTTGGTGTATCCACTTACGTCCATAGTATCAGTTTTCTGATATACAGTGGAGGAAATAATTATTTGACCCCTCACTGATTTTGTAAGTTTGTCCAATGACAAAGAAATGAAAAGTCTCAGAACAGTATCATTTCAATGGTAGGTTTATTGTAACAGTGGCAGATAGCACATCAAAAGGAAAATCGAAAAAATAACTTTAAATAAAAGATAGCAACTGATTTGCATTTCATTGAGTGAAATAAGTATTTGAACCCCTACCAACCATTAAGAGTTCTGGCTCCCACAGAGTGGTTAGACACTTCTACTCAATTAGTCACCCTCATTAAGGACACCTGTCTTAACTAGTCACCTGTATAAAAGACACCTGTCCACAGAATCAATCAATCAAGCAGACTCCAAACTCTCCAACATGGGAAAGACCAAAGAGCTGTCCAAGGATGTCAGAGACAAAATTGTAGACCTGCACAAGGCTGGAATGGGCTACAAAACCATTAGCAAGAAGCTGGGAGAGAAGGTGACAACTGTTGGTGCGATTGTTCGAAAATGGAAGGAGCACAAAATGACCATCAATCGACCTCGCTCTGGGGCTCCACGCAAGATCTCACCTCGTGGGGTGTCAATGGTTCTGAGAAAGGTGAAAAAGCATCCTAGAACTACACGGGAGGAGTTAGTTAATGACCTCAAATTAGCAGGGACCACAGTCACCAAGAAAACCATTGGAAACACATTACACCGCAATGGATTAAAATCCTGCAGGGCTCGCAAGGTCCCCCTGCTCAGGAAGGCACATGTGCAGGCCCGTCTGAAGTTTGCCAATGAACACCTGAATGATTCAGAGAGTGACTGGGAGAAGGTGCTGTGGTCTGATGAGACCAAAATAGAGCTCTTTGGCATTAACTCAACTCGCTGTGTTTGGAGGAAGAAAAATGCTGCCTATGACCCCCAAAACACCGTCCCCACCGTCAAGCATGGGGGTGGAAACATTTTGCTTTGGGGGTGTTTTTCTGCTAAGGGCACAGGACAACTTATTCGCATAAACGGGAAAATGGACGGAGCCATGTATCGTGAAATCCTGAGCGATAACCTCCTTCCCTCTGCCAGGAAACTGAAAATGGGTCGTGGATGGGTGTTCCAGCACGACAATGACCCAAAACATACATCAAAGGCAACAAAGGAGTGGCTCAAGAAGAAGCACATTAAGGTCATGGAGTGGCCTAGTCAGTCTCCGGACCTTAATCCAATCGAAAACCTATGGAGGGAGCTCAAGCTCAGAGTTGCACAGAGACAGCCTCGAAACCTTAGGGATTTAGAGATGATCTGCAAAGAGGAGTGGACCAACATTCCTCCTAAAATGTGTGCAAACTTGGTCATCAATTACAAGAAACGTTTGACCTCTGTGCTTGCAAACAAGGGTTTTTTCCCACCAAGTATTAAGTCTTTTTTTGTTAGAGGGTTCAAATACTTATTTCACTCAATGAAATGCAAATCAGTTGCTATCTTTTATTTAAAGTTATTTTTTCGATTTTCCTTTTGATGTGCTATCTGCCACTGTTACAATAAACCTACCATTGAAATGATACTGTTCTGAGACTTTTCATTTCTTTGTCATTGGACAAACTTACAAAATCAGTGAGGGGTCAAATAATTATTTCCGCCACTGTATATTGGTTCTTTGCAGTTGAGCAGTGACTCACCTTCCACTATGAGTTTGTATATGCAGTGATCCTAGGTTAGGTCATTATACTTTATATGTTCCTAGTGATCTTATACTGATGTATTATTGACCAGTGTGTTCCTCCCAGGGTGGCGCCGTTTTTTCCTTCCCTGTTCCCTTTTGTTCCATGTCTCCTGGCATCACATGCATTGATTTGCATTTTTACTCATTGTCATGTTAAATTATCGCTAATAAATATTTATTTATTCTCTACTTTTTGGCATTTTTTGGCTCCTTTTCTTCTGTTATTCTGCCAAGTCTGAAGGATCCAAGGACAAGGTACTCCCAGAGGTGGTAAGAAGTAAGTTATTGTTGCCGGTTTCTATTGCCTTTGGAGTCTCAAAGGGATCAGAAAATACCTTTGTGGATTCAGGGTCAGCTTTTAGTTTTATTGATTGCAAATTTGTTGAATGGGAATTCCTATTCTAGAGTTGTCCACCGCAATCCAGGTTGTGGCCATCGATTCTACCCCCCTGCTAGGGGGCACGGTAAAACTCTGTACTCCGAAGGTTACCCTGTCTGTGGGGGTCTGCCACTCAGAGAAATGCTCTTTCTTTGTTTTAGAGATTCTTCCTGTTCAGGTAGCCCTTGGTATGCCCTGGCTTTAGCCACACAATCCGGTCATTAACTGGAGTTCGGGTGAGTTAGAGAGATGGGGGGCTAACTGTAATTCTTGTTTAACCGTAGTTCAAGCTGGGGTTTTATTAGATATTATTCCTCATTTTATTTCTGATTATGCAGATGTTTTTTCCACCACTGAGACAGACACTCTCCCTCCCCAAAGGTCTTATGGCTGTGTTATTGACTTGGTACCCGAGTCCACATTTCCTAAAGGACTGATTTATAATCTTTCCGGTCCTGAGCGCAGGGCCATGAAAGACTATATCCAGGAGAGTCTCAAGAAGGGACACATTAGGCCCTCCACCTCTCCCCTGGGAGCAAGATTCTTTTTCGTTAAAAAGAAGGACGGTGGTTTCAGGCCCTTCATTGACTATAGAAATTTTAATAAAATCACTATTAGGAATCAGTATTCCATCCCGTTGATTCCTGATTTGTTTAACCAGATTTTGGGTGCTTCGTGGTTTTCTAAATTGGATTTGAGAGGAGCGTATAACCTAGTTCGTATTAAAGAGGGAGATGAGTGGAAAACTGCTTTTAATACTCCAGAGGGACACTTTGAGTATCTTGTTATGCCATTTGGTCTTTGCAATGCCCCAGCTGTGTTTCAGAATTTCATGAATTACATTTTTAGAGAACTCATCGGCAAAGTTATGATAGTTTATCTCGATGATATTCTTGTCTTTTCACCTGACTGGGATTCTCATGTGTCTCACATCAGATTGGTTCTTAAAATCCTCAGGGAGAATCATCTGTCCGCTAAATTAGAGAAATGTTTGTTTGGCGTTCAAGAGATTCCTTATCTCGGCTATATTCTTACTCCTCATTCATTTAAAATGGATCCCATTAAGGTTCAGGCTATCCAAGACTGGGTAAGACCATCCTCCTTAAAGGCACTCCAACGCTTTTTAGGATTCGCCAATTTTTACAGTAAATTCATAAACAATTTTTCTGTTATTGCCAAGCCCCTTACTGACTTAACTAAAGGTTCTGATCTGGTTAACTGGTCATTTGAGGCCTGTCGGGCCTTTGATACCCTTAAAAATTGTTTTCAGATGGCTCCAGTCTTGGTTCAGCCCGATACCGAGGAACCTTTTGTGGTGGAGGTTGATGCCTCAGAGGATGGTGTAGGGGCCATCCTTTCTCAGGGGTCTTCTAACCTCACTAATTTAAGGCCATGCGCCTTCTTTTCTTGTAAGTTCTCCCCTTCGGAGAGAAATTACGATATTGGAAACCGTGAATTACTGTCCATAAAATGGGCATTTGAGGAATAGAGGCATTTTTTAGAATGGGCTAGACACCGTATTACTGTTTCTTGAGGCGGCCAAACGCCTTAATCCTAGACAAGACAGATGGGCCCTGTTTTTTACTTGTTTTAATTTTTCTGTTACTTTATTTTTATTATTATTTTTATTGTTATTGTTAACATTGTTATTGTTATTTTTCAGACCAGGAAGTAAAAATATTAAGGCAGATGCCTTGTCCCAGAGTTTTAATGCCATCCAACCTCCTGACCCCCCCCCCCCCCCCCCCCCGGAACCCATCTTGCCGGCAAGCATCTTTGTGGCAGCAGTTTCTAAGGATCTTTCCTCTGAGATTCAACGGGCTCAGCAACTTGCTTCTCCACAAACACTGGCAGATAAGTTATTTGTTCCTGAGTTATTTCGTTTTCAATTATTGGGTGAATGTCATTACTCCGTGCTCTCTGGTTATCCAGGTATTGCTGCCACTAAGGAATTGCTGCTGAGGTCTTTCTGGTGGCCCACTTTGTCTAAGGATGTACGGTCTTATGTTTTGGCTTGCAATGTTTGTACCAGGTCTAAGACCCCGAGAACACTTCCCGCTGGTGAACTACAACCACTACCCATTCCCTGCAAGCCATGGTCTCACATTTCCAAGGATTTTATTTCTGATCTGCCCCCTTCTGAGGGAAAATCAGTGGTGTGGGTGACCGTTTTAGCAAGATGGTGCACTTTGTTCCTTTGAGTAAGCTCCCTGATGCGAAGACCTTAGCATACTTGTTCATTGAACATGTGGTAAGTAGTGTTAAGCGGATCATAGGCGTGGTTTATCGCAAGTACGTCAACTCCATTTTAAGAGTGAATCTTCAACTCCTGACAAGAGAAAATGGTGGGCACAAGATTCCATGACGAAGAGGATGAACTCCTGCTAACCGTAAGTACAACACTTCATATCATAACATTTTGAATGCATGTTCGCACCATATCTGTATAGTATAGTAATTATTAAGCAATAGTATGTTTACATATTCGCGCATGCGCAGTTATGCGCATATATATGCGCACTAAATATAACTTTATTTTTAATCATGTCTGATTAGATAATCATCATTGTTGTAATAAGTATTGTTTTGACATCACAGCACTTTGTAAGAAGTATGTATGTATGTATGTATGGACAGCAAAGAAATATCATGCACATTTCATATACATTTTCCTGCCACACACTGCATACCACACACTGCATACCACACACAAACACATAGTGCCAGATTTATCATTACTCCGACAGCTCACTCCACTTTCACAAATGTCTAAAGTCAGTTTTAGCCAATTCAGATTTATGATCATCCCTTTTTACGGTAGCAGTTTATCCGTCAGTAAGCAGCTTTACAAAAGTCACACATCCTTATGAAAAAATCGCATGTTCTATTAAAAACTCTCATAAGCATGGTCCTCACTGGAGTGAACTAGCGCATTTTATTTTTTTTTGCAACTTTTTAAATAGTCCCAATAGTAAATGTTTCTAGAGATTCATCTATATAAGAAAACACGCCCACTTTCATAAAACTGGCGAGCATAGTGCAGAGCAGGAGAAACTCGCAAATTTGTGCGCAGTTTTAGCGTTTGCTCATTTTCTTGCGACTTTTTCACTCCATTATTCTGACTTGAGCTAAAGATAAATCTGGCCCCATGTCTTATTGGTCTGGAGAAAAATTAAAAATTTCTTCCTGCCATTATTTGCTGGTTCATTTAGCGTTACCTAGGGTGCACCCCATATCGTACCGTCGCTTCACTAGACAGGTACATATCAGCTCAGCTGGCCAATATCCGATTGCTCAGACCCCAACCACATACAATCGCAATACAATCCGATCTTATAATGTGAACATTATGCGCATATATCTGCGCACTAAATATAACTTTATTTTTAATCATGTCTGATTAGATAATCATCATTGTTGTAAGGCTAGTTTCACACTAGCGTTCAGCTGTCCGCTCGTGAGCTCCGTTTGAAGGAGCCCTGATGCAGTCTGAATGGATGCGGATCCGCTCAGACTGCATCAGTCTGGCGCAGGGGAGGACTGGCAGCCTTAGTCCTGGGGGGCAAATCTAGTCAAGTGGCCCATTTTTAGCCCCGCCCATCATTAAAAGCCCCTCCTACATATAATAGGCCACTCCCAACACACACTGTACAGCTGACATTTTATAGTTGCGGCCTGTCTCTACACATCTTACGGAGAGGGGAGGCCGTCCTGGCTGCACTGCCTGCTTATATAACAAGCTACAGCCAGGAAGCTCCTCCTCCGCTCTCCTCCCTCCCCAGATCCTGCTCAAGGCCTGTGGTTCCCCCCACCATCTGCCACCCGCCCGTGGCCTGCTGCCCCCTTTCGTCATCCTCACCCAGTTCTGAATCCTCCTTCTGCAAATGGCAGGGGGGGAGCCGGAGCATCTCCTCTCCTACATAGCACCACATACCTCTTACATCCAGTGATGTCACCTTTGTTGTAGACGTTCTCTTTCCTCATCTTCTCCATTCAGACCAGACCGCCATGATGATTTTTCTGCCATCTCCCTTCTCTGCAGAGATTGAGAAACAGACATTAGTTTCCTGCCACCCCCAATACTATACTGCAGAAACAGTCCCCCTGGAAATACAAACTACCACACAGATAGTGCCCCCAATACTATACTGCAGAAACAGTCCGCCTGGAAATACTACTACCACACAGATAGTGCCCCCTTAAACAATTATTGGCACACAGCGCTCTAAAAAATAACTGCGCCCAGACACTAATAGTATAAAGATAATGTTCCCCAAAAATAATTGTGCTAAGCTGATACTATGCCAGGGTGCCCCCAAAGTAACAATGCTCCCCAAAATCCCACCAATAGAAATAATTCTCTGCCAGAGCACACTTAGTAGTAATAATGCCCCTATAGTGCCCTAGTAATCATGTTCTTCATAGCCCCTAGTAGTAGTAAAGCTCCCCATAATACCCCCTAGTAGTACTAATTTTCCCTATAATATGACAGTACATGAAATACCCCCGCTTAGTGCCCGCAGTTGAGCTAATGTCCCCATAATGTATGCCAGTATAAAATACCTCTATATAGTGCCCCAGTAAATGCCCTCATACTGCTTGTGACAGATCCATCTGTATAGACCTATATTGCTGGTTCGTCTGTTTGCCCTCATTTCGCTGGATTTCCTGTCCATATGCCCTTGTTCGTGTGTTTCCCCACATACCCATTGGAACTACTGAACAGACGGCCACCCAGGAGAAGAGTGTGCTGCTAGTTAACCCAAATGGCCTCCTTGTTCACAAAGGATTTGAACCAACTTGAACTCCTGGTCTAATTCGTGCCATTGTGGGACGCTAAATGTCTGTGTATTGAAAAGGGTTGTGACATTGTGTGTGTAAATGGTGATGTCTGTTCTGTTGTCCCCACATGTGTATTGGTGATTTCCCTCTGTCTTGGGAGATAATTGGATTATTCCTCGGGTGTCGCCAGGGCAGAGAGGAGGAAACCATAATGCATTGTGGGGATGTATTGTCTCTGTAGTGCTGCATGTCTGTCCTGTGTCACAGTCTCCATTCTGGGCCCCTAGGGGCGTGTCCACCAGATGGGGACCTGCATAAATACGGGCGGGTAGCCCTCAATAAAACATTCCCTGTTTGACTTTCAAGACGGAGCTTGGTCTCGTTTATGGAGGGATTTATTATTGGGACAGCGTTCGACTGAATTGCTGATCGGGAGTTGCCACGTTCTTATGCTCCATTCGGGGGTTTGATGATCGGCTGGATTAAAAACTGCATTTCTGGAGAAAGGGGCTTATTCACTAACCAGCGGCGTCATCTACCTGGCGGTGAGTGTCGTAACAATTGGTGGCAAGCAACGGGATGAGTCCCACCGCCCAGAAGGCCAGCTACAAATCCCAGGGATGAAATGCAGTATGAGGAATTAAGGCGTGCTACTCTTAAAGATATATTGGAACGCAGAGGACGATCAGCGAGTAATCTCAAGAAGAGAGAGATTATTTCTATATTATTGGAGATGGATGCAGCACAGGGAACGGAGAGAGCTAATGTGCCTGGCATACTGGATTTAACACCCGAGGAGGTACAATTTAACCGGGCAGTCCAGATAAGGCTGGCACACTTTGGCCCCAACCCTGCAGCAGATATTGTGGTCCAGGTGCAAGCAGCAGTAGCAGCACAACAGGGAAGAGGAGCTGCAGCAGCAGAGTTACCCCATAATAACAATGGAAGGAGAAAGGTACCTTTTGCTGCATTTAGACATTTTGTGGAAGCGGAGGGAGAGATTGACGGGTTCCTGGCCGATTTTGAAAGGCAGTGTGCCTTACACCAGGTACCCGCAGAGGAATGGGTCACTATCCTCTCTGGGAAATTATCCGGCCGGGCCAGGGAGGCTTTTCGGGCCATCCCAGAGGAGGAACTTACAAGTTACCGGGCAGTAAAAGATGCCCTTTTGGCCAGATACGCTGTCACCCCTGAGGCGTACCGGCGACACTAACAAGCAGGCTGGCGATTCTTATGTGGAGTGGGCATGCAGGGTACACCGCACCGCAGCCCACTGGATGGCAGGGTGCCAAGCGGTAACTGGGGAAGAGGTGCTGCAAGTATTTTTGTTGGAGCACTGCTTTGATTGGTTACCTGCAGGAGTCAGAGAGTGGGTTAGGGACCGCAAACCCGCTACCTTACCTGAAGCTGCTCGTCTGGCCGATGAATACACAGATGCACGAAGGCTAGACCAGACAGCAGCCAAGGTCCCTACCCGAGTGGAGTACAAACCGGCAGCACCTCCAACCACTACTGTGTATCACCCCCCAGCGCAACGCACCCCCACAATACCACCAGCGAACAATTATGTTCAGCCAGCTCGGTTCAACGCCCGGGATTACTCTCAGCCTATCCGGTCCTATGGGTGCAAACAGTTGGGGCACAAGAGACCGGCGTGCCCATTGAACAATACCAACCCAGCGCAGTCGTGGAGAAAACCAGCCGGCGGAAATCAGCAGCCACCCCAGCCTTCCACTCACTGTCTTGAGCAGGAGGAATTTTGGGGTATACTACATGAGGCGGATCCAGTACAAGCCGCCCAGCAGGATAGCCGGCAGCGACACAGGCAGACCGTTAGACTAAACGGTAAAGTGGTCACTGGTCTGAGAGACACCGGGGCCACTATGACCCTGCTCCAAAAGAACCTTGTTTCGGAACACCAACACACTGGAAATACTGTGGCAGTGAGGGTAGCAGGAGGTGCCGTGTTCCATCTACCTGTTGCCCGGGTTCATTTGGATTGGGGAGTGGGCTCTGGACATGTGAATGTGGGGGTTATGAAAGACTTGCCTGCTGATGTCTTGCTCGGGAATGACCTGGCCCCTTTGGTTTCTGCTTATGCTCCAATGGGACCTGCTGAAGTCCACCCAGTGACTACCCGGGCCCAGACCCGTGTTGCTGGAACCAGCCCACCTGCCGCCGAGACCCAGGTAAGACCCGATTCCCCGACTGATACCCTAGGACAGACCTTTGCTAGCTGGGATTCCCCAGAGGAGTTTGGGAGGGAAACTCAGGCAGATCCGACTCTCCAGAAGTATAGAGACAGAGCAGATACTGGAGAGGAAGGAGTAGATGGGGAGCGGTATGAATGGGTGGGGGACAGGTTATATAGGATCCCTATACCGTCCCAGAAAAGTGTTGCCCATCCGCCGAATCGACAGCTGGTGGTGCCCGCAAAATACCGGCAGGAGATTCTGCGGATAGGGCATGACGTTACATTAGCCGGACATCTAGGGTCCCGCCGCACAGCCTATAGGATCATGCAGAACTTCTTTTGGCCAAATTTTAATCAGGCTGTGCGGATACATTGTAGTACGTGTGACACTTGTCAACGGGTAGGAAAGCGGGGGGGACCACCCAAGAGCTAGGCTTATGTCTATGCCTATCATTGGGGAGCCCTTTGCCCGCATAGCCGTTGACATTGTGGGTCCACTGGCCAGGGCTAGTCCATCCGGTAAGAAGTATATTCTCACTGTGGTGGACTATGCCACTCGCTATCCAGAGGCAGTAGCGCTGTCTAATATAGAGGCAGAGACAGTTGCTGATGCCCTGGTTAGGATTTTTACTAGGGTCGGGTTCCCTAAGGAGATTCTCTCTGACCAGGGAACCCAATTTACCGCTGTGCTCACCCAGCAACTGTGGAGGGTGTGCGGCATTAAACCGATACTTAGTTCCCCGTACCATCCACAGACTAACGGCCTCTGCGAGCGATTTAATGGCACCCTCAAACAGATGTTGAGGACCTTTTCTGACACTTGCAGAGACTGGGAGCGATTCCTGCCTCATCTGTTGTTTTCTTACAGAGAGGTGCCCCAGGAATCTACTGGGTTCTCCCCCTCTTTGAGTTGCTCTATGGGAGGAGGGTCCGCGGACCCCTAGATCTCATTAGAGGCCACTGGGAGGGGGAGACAGAGCAGGAAGGGACCCCCATAGTACCGTATGTCCTGGAACTCCGGGACCGCATGGAGAAACTGTCCCTGATGGTAAGAGAGAATCTCCAGGTGGCCCAGGGGAGACAGAAGAGATGGTACGATCGGGGTGCCCAGCAGCAAGTCTTCCAGGTTGGGCAGAAAGTGCTAGTGCTCAAACCTGTGAAGGCGAACAAGATGCAAGCATCTTGGCAGGGCCCGTATAAGGTGGGAGCTCAGGTGTGTGATACTACCTACCTTATAGCCAGCTGTTCAGATGAAAGGATCCAGCGATCCTTTCATGTGAACATGCTAAAGGAGTATCAGGAGAGACCGGAGGATGTCGCTGCAGTATGTGCCCCTGCTGCAGACGATACAGAGAGTTTACCCTTACCCGATTTGTTAGAGAGGGACTCCCAGACTGACCTTACTAGTCTTGTACAGCTAGGGGATAGATTAAGCCCCACAGAGAAGGGACAGGCAAGACAGCTTCTGTGGGAGAAGCAGGCGACGTTCTCCCAAGAGCCTGGCTACACTACCCTAGCTGTACATAAGGTAGAGACCCCTGGACAGAACCCTCTACGACAGCCCCCGTATCGTATCCCTGAAGCAGTCCGAGAAGGAATGCGGAAGGAGATACAGGAGATGACCCAGCTTGGGGTCATCGAACACTCCGATAGCCCTTGGGCTTCGCCTGTAGTCCTGGTGCCTAAGAAAGATGGGACCACCCGGTTCTGTTTAGACTACAGTCGGCTCAACGAGCGGACCACCACTGACGCCTACCCGATGCCCCGGGTAGATGAATTGTTAGATCGTATTGCCAGGGGACGCTATCTGACCACCATAGACCTGTGTAAAGGTTATTGGCAGATCCCCCTGGCCGAGGATGCTATCCCCAAGTCGGCCTTCGTCACCCCATTTGGCTTGTACCAATTTAAGGTCATGCCATTTGGGATGAAGAATGCCCCGGCTACCTTTATGGTGGATAGACTTCTCGATGGATTCCAGGAATTTGCTTGTGCATACCTGGATGACATTGCGATCTACAGTGGGTCCTGGGAGGAACACCTAGTACATGTAGGGGTAGTTTTGGATAAAATTCAGGCTGCTGGCCTGACATTGAAGCCAGAGAAGTGCCATCTAGGCATGGCTGAAGTACAATACCTGGGTCACAGAGTGGGGTCTGGGAGCCAGAGACCGGAGCCGGCTAAGATAGAGGCAGTAGCTAACTGGCCCACACCTATCACTAAGACCCAGGTGTTAGCCTTCCTAGGGACAGCAGGGTATTACAGACGCTTTGTCCCAGACTACAGCACTATTGCTAAGCCCCTGACTGACCTGACCAAGAAAAATCTCCCTAAGCAGGTCCTGTGGTCTCCGGCTTGTGAAGCTGCGTTTCAAGCACTCAAACACGCTCTTGTAAATGCCCCTGTCCTGGCTGCCCCAGTCCCTAACAAACGTTTTCTCGTCCATACGGATGCTTCCATGTATGGACTGGGGGCTGTGCTGAGCCAGGTCGGGGAAGATGGAGGAGAGCACCCTGTCGCATATCTCAGTAGAAAGCTGTTACCCCGAGAAGTGAGTTATGCGGCGGTGGAGAAGGAATGCTTGGCCCTGGTCTGGGCATTGAAAAAGTGAAGCCCTTATTTGTATGGACAGGAATTTTCCCTTGTGACGGACCACAATCCCCTTGTCTGGCTTAACCGGGTCTCAGGAGACAATGGGAGACTGCTGCGGTGGAGTTTAGCTTTACAACCGTATAACTTCACCATCAGCTACCGACCCGGTAAGCAGAATGGGAATGCAGATGAATTGTCCCGGCAAACCGACGTTCTTGCTACCTCCTAGTCCGGTCATCCCCAAGTTGACCCGCTAAAGGGTCAAGCCGGGTCTGCCGGAGTGTCCCACAAGGGGGGAGCCGTGTGACAGATCCATCTGTATAGACCTATATTGCTGGTTCGTCTGTTTGCCCTCATTTCGCTGGATTTCCTGTCCATATGCCCCTGTTCGTGTGTTTCCCCACATACCGATTGGAACTACTGAACAGACGGCCACCCAGGAGAGGAGTGTGTTGCTAGTTAACCCAAATGGCCTCCTTGTTCACAAAGGACTTGAACCAACTTGACCTCCTGGTCTAATTCGTGCCATTGTGGGACGCTAAATGTCTGTGTATTGAAAAGGGTTGTGACATTGTGTGTGTAAATGGTGATGTCTGTTCTGTTGTCCCCACATGTGTATTGGTGATTTCCCTCTGTCTTGGGAGATAATTGGATTATTCCTCGGGTGTCGCCAGGGCAGAGAGGAGGAAACCATAATGCATTGTGGGGATGTATTGTCTCTGTAGTGCTGCATGTCTGTCCTGTGTCACAGTCTCCATTCTGGGCCCCTAGGGGCGTGTCCACCAGATGGGGACCTGCATAAAAATGGGCGGGTAGCCCTCAATAAAGCATTCCCTGTTTGACTTTCAAGACGGAGCTTGGTCTCATTTATGGAGGGATTTATTATTGGGACAGCGTTCGACTGAATTGCTGATCGGGAGTTGCCACGTTCTTATGCTCCATTCGGGGGTTTGATGATCGGCTGGATTAAAAACTGCATTTCTGGAGAAAGGGGCTTATTCACTAACCAGCGGCGTCATCTACCTGGCGGTGAGTGTCGTAACACTGCTCCTCTCCCCCTTCCCCATAGTGTCCCCATAATATGCCAGTAAAAAAATGCCCCTTAGTGCCCCCAGCAGATGCCACTATAGTGCTCCTCTCCCCCACAATGTACCAGTAAAAAAATGCCCCTTCTTAGTGCCACCATATGCCCCAATAGTGCTCCACTCCCCCATAGTGCCACTCTCCCCTATAGTGCCTTCCATAATGTGCCAGTAAAAAATGCCCCCTTAGTGCCACCAAATGCCATAGTGCCCCCCATAATGTTCCAATACAAAAAGCCCCTTTAGAGCCCCCACTTCCCCATAGTGCCCCCAAATAATGCCCCTATAGTAGCACCAGATGCCCCATAGTGCTGCTCTCCCCTATAGTGCCCCCCAGAATGTGCCAATAATAAAAAAAAGCCCCTTTAGAGCCCCCAGTTACCCCCATAGTGCTCCTCTCCCCCATGGTGCCCCCCCATAATGTGCCAGTAAGAAATGCCCCCATAGTGCCAGCTCCCCCAATAGTGCCAGCCCTCCCCCATAGTGCCAGCTCCCCCTATAGGCCCCCCATAGTGCCAGCTCCCCCTACAGTGCCCCCCATAGTGCCAGCTCCCCCTACAGTGCCCCCCATAGTGCCAGCTCCCCCTATAGTCCCCCCCATAGTGCCAGCTCCCCCTATAGTACCCCCCCATAGTGCCAGCTCCCCCTATAGTACCCCCCATAGTGCCAGCTCCTCCTATAGGCCCCCCATAGTGCCTGCTCCCTCTATAGGCCCCCCATAGTGCCAGCTCCCCCTACAGTGCCCCCCATAGTGCCAGCTCCCCCTATAGTGCACCCCATAGTGCCAGCTCCCCTTATAGTGCCCCCCATAGTGCCAGCTCCCCCTATAGTGCGCCCCATAGTGCCAGCTCCCCTTATAGTGCACCCCATAGTGCCAGATCTCCCCCCCCCATAGTGCCAGATCTCCCCCCCCATAGTGCCAGATCTCCCCCCCATAGTGACAGATCTCCGCCCCCCCCCCCCCCCATAGTGACAGATCTCCGCAAAGAAGAAAAAATAATAAAAAAATACTTACCTCCATCAGCAGCGTGTGCTGCCGGCTCAGGCGTCGCGATGATAATGACGTCATCGCGCTTCCTGAGCCGGCCTCTGATAGGCTGCAGGCATTAGTGCCTGCGGCCTATCAGAAGAACAGGGGAGGGACACGCCTCTCCCTCCCCTGCCCCACAGCACACAGCGGCCGCAATTACATCCAGGGCCGCGCCGCCTGTGGTGATCGGCGGTGCGGCCCTGAAGAATAAAAAAAAAATATTATTTTTTTTTAGACGGGCGGCCCAGCGGCCGTTTATTTAGGGAGGCCTGGGGGGCAATTGCCTCCCTGCCCCCCGGCCCAGTCCGCCCCTGGTCTGGCGGCGTTCAGCCTCCGCTCCGCTCGCCTCTGCACGGCCAGGCGGACAGCTGAACGCTGCTTGCAGCGTTCGGGTGTCCGCCTGGCCGTTCGGAGGCGAGCGGATCCGTTCAGACTTATAATGGAAGTCAATGGGGACGGATCCGCTTGAAGATGACACCATATGGCTCAATCTTCAAGCGGTTCCGTCCCCCATTGACTTTACATTGAAAGTCTGAACGGATCCGCTCAGGCTACTTTCGGACTTAGAAATTTTTCTAAGTTATTAATGCAGACGGATCCGTACTGAACGGAGCCTCCGTCTGCATTAATATGATCGGATCCGTTCAGAACGGATCCGATCGAACGCTAGTGTGAAAGTAGCCTAATAAGTATTGTTTTGACATCACAGCACTTTGTAAGAAGTATGTATGTATGTATGGACAGCAAAGAAATATCATGCACATTGCATATACATTTTCCTGCCACACACTGCATACCACACACAAACACATAGGGCCAGATTTATCATTACTCCGACAGCTCACTCCACTTTCACAAATGTCTAAAGTCAGTTTTAGCCAATTCAGATTTATGATCATCCCTTTTTACGGTAGCAGTTTATCCGTCAGTAAGCAGCTTTACAAAAGTCGCACGTCCTTACGAAAAAGTTGCATGTTCTATTAAAAACTCTCATAAGATAAGCATGGTCTTCACTGGATTGAACTAGCGCATATTTTTTTTTTTGCAACTTTTTAAATAGTCCCAATAGTAAATGTGTCTAGAGATTCATCTACATAAGAAAACACGTCCACTTTCATAAAACTGGCGAGCATAGTGCAGAGCAGGAGAAACTCGCAAATTTGTGCGCAGTTTTAGCGTTTGCTCATTTTCTTGCGACTTTTTCACTCCATTATTCTGACTTGAGCTAATGATAAATCTGGCCCCATGTCTTATTGGTCTGGAGAAAAATTAAAAATTTCTTCCTGCCATTATTTGCTGGTTCATTTAGCGTTACCCAGGGTGCACCCCATATCGTACCGTCGCTTCACTAGACAGGTACATATCAGCTCAGCTGGCCAATATCCGATTGCTCAGACCCCACCCACATACAATCGCAATACAATCCGATCTTATAACGTTAACATTAAATATAATATTTCCACCTTCTAACAAATACTTTTTGCTGTGTTTTGGATGATATTTATTAATAATCCTTGTATTTCCTAAATTTTGTAATACATGTTTGCATCTTTATCCTGCAGCGCATGTTGAAGAAGGGTTATGACCGGACCCGGAAGCAGGCCGAGAAGAGGGCGATTGTCGTGGGGGTCGTCAAGGCCTTACAAAAAAAATTTGGACGGACCCACGACGAAATGCAAATTGTTAAAAAATGGTCTGACCTGAAAAGGAGGCACCCGGACTGGGTCAAAGAGCTCAGTCAGAGAGTCTGCCCTGGTACTTTTTTTTTTTTTTATCACCCGTTACAAATTATTACTTTTTTTTACCTGTTGTGAAACATAGCAAATCATCCCTTTACCTCATATATCTCTATCTCGCTGTGAGTGTATATATATATATATATTTATCCACACAGTGCGGTAGTGATGTATGATGTAACCGGCTGAATTTGTACTTTGCACACACACATACACACATAATAATAAATATATGTGTGTGTGTGTGTGTGTATATCTAGATAAACAGCAATCATCAATCTGTATTAGGGCTGTTTCACACGAGCAGATGCCGTGCGTGACATCCGCTACGTGAATGACAGCCAAGACCCGATTCACAAGTGCTCAATTTCATAATTTATTTTTCTGAACTGACTTGAGGACCCATTCATCTCTAAGGGGGCCGCACGATGTGCGTCCCGTCTCCAGAAAAGCGGACCCGCACTTCTGGGTCCACATTTCAGTTCTTAAAAAAAAAAAAAGAACGAATATATTTTTGCACTAAATATAACTTTGTCTTTTATGATGTCTGATTAGATATTCATCATTGTTGTAATAAGTACCCTAGACAGGTACATATCAGCTCAGCTGGCCAATGTCCGATTGATCAGACCCCACACACAATCGCAATACAATCCGATCTTATAACATGAACATTAAATATAATATTTACACCTTCTAACAAATACTTTTTGCTGTATTTCTGATGATATTTATTAATAATCCTTGTATTATTGTCCTCAATTGAGGCCAAGAATAGTCATATTATATTATTGACATTGACGTGCGGTCTTCAAAATGCGTCACGCACATTGCCGGTGTCCTTTTTTTTTTTTGTGTGGGTGGATATGAAAAAAACATTACGGACATTTAAATTGAGCCTAAATCCAAATGTTGTGTGATTTCAGAGCTTCCAGCGCCAACGGTCCGCCGCCGTCTAACCACGGCGGATTTGGATGTAGTGGAGGTCTCCACAGAGGAGGATGAGCAGGCGGGCCCCTCCCACAGTCCTCGAGGTACCACCAAACCACCTGATGTGGGGATTGTTGTGGAGGTGTCAGACGAGCCCGGACCCTCTCAAGGGCAAAAAACATCTGGCCCAGCTCCTGCTGAGGAGGAGATCGCCACCCCAGCTCCTGAAGAAGAGGATGAGGCGTTGGTTACCACCCCGCACCAGGAGGGTAAATATGTGCACACATCATTGTAATTATGTATACAACACATATTTAGAAACATTAACCCTCAGTACCCCATGCCCATTTCTACTTTAACGCTAATTAAACATTTTTCTTAAATATTAAACGGTATCTATGTTTGTGCTAATAACTTTAAAACGAGTTTACTGTTCACGGGCATAGTTCTCTTATCGTTACACATTGTACTTCATGATAGTGGTAAAATTTAGTCAAAATTTTAATGGCATCTTTGTTAACGAAGTAACTAATCTAAAAAAATATTAGAAATAAAATTATATAATCAAAAAAAAAATTTCAATTGATGCTACAATATAGATTAATAGAGATTAAATAAATGTATAAATTTACAATTGCCATATGCATATATCATGTTTATATAATTTATTAACAGAAATATAATTCAATAACAGTTTGGTTATGCAGTCACTTTTTGAGGCCTACATAGTGTCAGCGACAAATAAATAACCCCATTTCAGAAACCACACACCCTCTATTTAATCCAAATTTATCCTATAAAGTCTGTTAACGATTTAATTGTCCAACGGTAATCTATTAAAATGTTAAAAAAATTAAAATAATTTGAACAAATTATAAATTACGAACTATTTTATTTGAAAACATTGTAGTGTTTAAATCATAAAAAAATCTTAAACGTATTACAAACAATATGTATATTTATAAACAGTTGTGCACAAAACCCTTAACTTTGGTCGCACAGCAGGCTTTAGACTGCAAGGAGCACAATATGGCTTTAGGCTAAAGGATTTAAATTAATGGTAACTGGGAGCTATGTCGCATGTTAAGAGAAGACACCCTTATGTGACCCTAGAGTTGAAAACAAAACAAAGTTTTTCAATTAGGCAAACTACACCCCTCAATGAATATGCTAAGCAATTAGATCAATCCGCAATTTTACATAATGAGCCAACGATTGTCTTCTAGAAAAAAACGTTCAAATTGACCAAAAAAATAAATAATGAATTTACACACATTTTTTTTTTATTAAATAAGTGGTTACAGGACTAAATGCACCCCACATTTAGTTCCACTTTTAGCATATAATTCACCTGAACACCACCACATATGTTAATTTATTTAATTGGCTGTAGAGTTGTAACAGCCAATATTAGCGCTTGCAGGGGAACAAAACACTGGTGTCCCCTGCTTTACCTCTAAGGCAACAGGTGCTGTCGTACAGTCTTTTTTAGCATTTGTCACCTCCACATGACACCTACTTACCCCCCCCCCCCTTCAGCTACGTAGCAGCAATGCTTATGTCTTTGAAATACGTCCAATAGGAGAGATCTAGACAGCAGGTGTTTGACAAATACCTGAAAAGGCCTTATTTTATATAATTGGCTAGCTGCTCTGGACTAGTAGATCAGCTATTAGACCACGGTTAATGAGCCATTTTGTCCCCAGGGCAAATATTTTATATTTGGCACAAAAATAGTATGGAGCAATTTTGAAAGTCATGAAACACTGCACCCTACAATTATATAGCAGGTGATGAAGATCATAAAAGTAACAATAATAATGGGACAACAAAAACCACAGTAATATCAAACAGACATGCACTCTTTAATCTACATTAACTAATATTATATAACACAACAAATTTAATTTAAAACTACTAAAATGTCACTAAATAATCTAATATATAACTACATTTATTATGGTATACTTTAAAAATGACACTCAAATTATCTGCACTTAACTACATACTACACAAAATTCAATAAATGACTTATTGTTAATTAATATATTTATCTCTTGTGCTTTCATAACAGTAATCAAGAAAATTTCTGCTAAAAGTGCTCTAATGCAAAAGAGGCATGGGAAAATCAGGCAATTAAGAGCCCTCATTCAAAAATCCCAAAGAATGCTGCAGGAATTTGAATGCCAATATGGGGAGGACCTAAAGGAGCTCGCAAGCCTGCAGGAAGAACTGCAAAAGTTTCCTTAATTTTATTCAAATTTTTTTGTTATTAAAAAAGTTTTCTTAAGTTATATTGATTCCATACTTTTTTTTTCTATAAGGTTATGTTTTTGTATAATTTTAACTGCAGACTTATCAGTAAAGGAGCCTTTAGTCCACGTTGAAAGTCAGCAGGGTTCGGACAGACAACAGCAGTAGGTACATCTTAATAGTGTAGTATAAGGCCTACACATAAATACGTTTTTTCATGACAGCAGCAGCAGGTAGTGTTGTATTATGAGGCATATACATAGCAAATCAACTTGATCAAGACAGCAGCAGCAGCAGGTAGAGCTATAGTATTCTGAGGGCTACAAGTCACCTTTAAATGTACAGCAGCAGGAGCAGCAGGTATTTATAGTGTTTTATTATGAGGTATATACATAACAAATCAACTTGATCAGGACAGCAGCAGCAGTTATAGCTAACGTTATATTCTGAGGCATACAAGTCAGCTTCATCTGGACAGCAGCCGTTGGTAAAGTTAACATTGTAGGTTGATTTGTAAATTGAAAAATCAACTTTATCAGGACAGCTGATGGTGTTGTATAAGGACTTCACATAGCTACAAAGGACAAACAACTAGCTTGACATAACTCTGTATGATCATGACATACAGCATCTGCAGCTGGTAGATATTAACGGTCGAGTATAATCTCATCCCAACTCAGCAGGACATGCTGCAGCGGGTAATGTGTATTCTCAAAAGGCTGAATGCTAACTCGCCATGATCAGAACAGACAGCAGCAGAATCCACGGTAGCTAGATATTAACAGTGGATTATACGGCCTACACATAACTCTCAATGATCAGGACAATAGAAGAAGTCAATGCTAACAGTGGAGTATAATGACTACACAGAATTCTGAAGTATCAGGCCAAGATCAGCATGCAGTAGGTAAGTTAAAGTAGTATTCTAATTACTACACAAAGTTTGGCATAACTAAGCAGTACTAGAGAGTGTCAAGTTATTATATTTCAGCAGACAAAAATTTTTAACAGATGGGGATGTAGATGACCGATTATAAAAGTATAAAAAAACAGATTGAACCCCCAAGTACAGCATGTGTATTCATCGCTTACATATACAATGTTGTCCTAATTGTCATGGTCTTACCTTCTTGCTGTTCTCCTTCGTTTGACATGTGCTGGCGGCCATCTTGGTTTCTGGGTTTCTTGTAGCCTCCCACCCTGAGGCTTCTCCTTCCCACTGGGAGGAGCTGGATGCCTAGCTCATATATATAGGAGGTCTGTGGCTTCAGTTCCTTGCTTGGTCCTCCTGTGTTCACATGCTTCTAAGACTGCTGCTGCTTCTGGTTCCTGATCCTGGCTTCGTCTGACTACCCTGATGGTTCCTGATCCTGGCTTCGTCTGACTACCCTGCTGGTTCCTGATCCAGGCTTCGTCTGACTACCCTGCTGGTTCCTGATCCAGGCTTCGTCTGACTACCCTTCTGGTTCCTGACCTCTGGCTTCGCAAGACCCTGCTTCGGTTTAGCCATCCGTTTGGACTTTTGCCTTACAGCTTTATTTTCAATAAAGCCTTCTTATTTCCACTTATCTCTTGGTGTACGTCTGGTTCATGGTTCCTTGACACTAATAAAATAAACTATCTAGATCAAACAATTATAACAGTTCATTATTATATTTTATTGAAAAGGCCAATATAACATTGTACAATAAATCATTTATCAAAAAAAGAAAGACCGTTGCCCATCTTGGCTCGTATGATGAAAAGTGGGGTTGCAGGGAGTTGTCAGAACTATTGGGTATGAATAAAGTCCATAATTATAAGAGCATGGACATGAGCCTAAGGGACAACCATTTTTGTCTTATTTTAAAAGGCAGATTTAATTTTTTTTTACTCTGAAATTGCTAACCTAAGGTTTACGATATGTACCAAAGTGTTTACATAAGTCTGTTTTTGTGAGAAGGAGATGTCCCAAGGTCTAATGAAATGTAATTGCCTAGATAAGACAATGTATTTGAGTTCTGATGATTTTTAGTGAATAGAAAGACTCTAATCTTTCTTTGTGGTTTTATATGAATCAATTTATGAGTAGATTGATTTTATATTATCAATTTTAATAGGCGTGCTGAATATATAGTATATATATAAGAGTATGGTCCGTATAGCTATATTCAGTATTAAGAGTAGAAACGAGGTACATATTTTAGTAGAAACGAGGTCATTTTTAGAATCTCTCTCAGTGTAACACACAAATTAATTATTTCTTTCCTTGAGGTTTTCTTGAATGGAGAAATGTGGACACAGGTGATCATAAATAGAGTTGAGCGAACACCTGGATGTTCGGGTTCGAGAAGTTCGGCCGAACTTCCCGAAAATGTTCGGGTTCGGGATCCGAACCCGATCCAAACTTCGTCCCGAACCCGAACCCCATTGAAGTCAATGGGGACCCGAACTTTTCGGCACTAAAACGGCTGTAAAACAGCCCAGGAAAGGGCTAGAGGGCTGCAAAAGGCAGCAACATGTAGGTAAATCCCCTGCAAACAAATGTGGATAGGGAAATTAATTAAAATAAAAATTAAATAAATAAAAATTAACCAAAATCAATTGGAGAGAGGTCCCATAGCAGAGAATCTGGCTTCCCGTCACCCACCACTGGAACAGTCCATTCTCAGATATTTAGGCCCCGGCACCCAGGCAGAGGAAAGAGGTCCCGTAACAGAGAATCTGGCTTCATATCAGCAGAGAATCAGTCTTCATATCATAGCAGAGAATCAGGCTTCACGTCACCCACCACTGCAACAGTCCATTTTCATAAATTTAAGCCCAGCACCCAGGCAGAGGAGAGAGGTCCCGTAACAGAGGATCTGGCTTCATGTCAGCAGAGAATCAGTCTGCATGTCATAGCAGAGAATCAGGCTTCACGTCAGCCACCACTGCAACAGTCCATTGTCATAAATTTAGGCCCAGCACCCAGGCAGAGGAGAGAGGTCCCGTAACAGACAATCTGGCTTCATGTCAGCAGAGAATTAGTCTGCATGTCATAGCAGAGAATCAGGCTTCACGTCAGCCACCAATGCAACAGTCCATTGTCAGATATTTAGGCCCAGCACCCAGGCAGAGGAGAGAGGTCCCGTAACAGAGGATCTGGCTTCATGTCAGCAGAGAATCAGTCTGCATGTCATAGCAGAGAATCAGTCTTCATGTCATAGCAGAGAATCAGGCTTCACGTCACCCACCACTGTAAGAGTCCATTTTCATAAATTTAGGCCCAGCACCCAGGCAGAGGAGAGAGGTCCCGTAACAGAGGATCTGGCTTCATGTCACCAGAGAATCAGTCTGCATGTCATAGCAGAGAATCAGGCTTCACGTCAGCCACCACTGCAACAGTCCATTATCATAAATTTAGGCCCAGCACCCAGGCAGAGGAGAGAGGTCCCGTAACAGAGAATCTGGCTTCATATCAGCAGAGAATCAGTCTTCATATCATAGCAGAGAATCAGGCTTCACGTCACCCACCACTGCAACAGTCCATTTTCATAAATTTAAGCCCAGCACCCAGGCAGAGGAGAGAGGTCCCGTAACAGAGGATCTGGCTTCATGTCAGCAGAGAATCAGTCTGCATGTCATAGCAGAGAATCAGGCTTCACGTCAGCCACCACTGCAACAGTCCATTGTCATAAATTTAGGCCCAGCACCCAGGCAGAGGAGAGAGGTCCCGTAACAGACAATCTGGCTTCATGTCAGCAGAGAATTAGTCTGCATGTCATAGCAGAGAATCAGGCTTCACGTCAGCCACCAATGCAACAGTCCATTGTCAGATATTTAGGCCCAGCACCCAGGCAGAGAAGAGAGGTCCCGTAACAGAGGATCTGGCTTCATGTCAGCAGAGAATCAGTCTGCATGTCATAGCAGAGAATCAGTCTTCATGTCATAGCAGAGAATCAGGCTTCACGTCACCCACCACTGTAAGAGTCCATTTTCATAAATTTAGGCCCAGCACCCAGGCAGAGGAGAGAGGTCCCGTAACAGAGGATCTGGCTTCATGTCAGCAGAGAATCAGTCTGCATGTCATAGCAGAGAATCAGGCTTCACGTCAGCCACCACTGCAACAGTCCATTATCATAAATTTAGGCCCAGCACCCAGGCAGAGGAGAGAGGTCCCGTAACAGACAATCTGGCTTCATGTCAGCAGAGAATCAGTCTTCATATCATAGCAGAGAATCAGGCTTCACGTCACCCACCACTGCAACAGTCCATTTTCATAAATTTAGGCCCAGCACCCAGGCAGAGGAGAGAGGTCCCGTAACAGAGGATCTGGCTTCATGTCAGCAGAGAATCAGTCTGCATGTCATAGCAGAAAATCAGGCTTCACGTCAGCCACCACTGCAACAGTCCATTGTCAGATATTTAGGTCCAGCACCGAGGCAGAGGAGAGAGGTCCCGTAACAGAGAATCTGTCTTCATGTCAGCAGAGAATTAGTCTGCATGTCATAGCAGAGAATCAGGCTTCACGTCACCCAACATTGGAACAGTCCATTGGCATATATTTAGGCCCCGGCACCCAGACAGAGGAGAGGTTCATTCAACTTTGGGTAGCCTCGCAATATAATGGTAAAATGAAAATAAAAATAGGATTGAATGAGGAAGTGCCCTGGAGTACAATAATATATGGTTAAGGGGTGGTAGTTAATGTCTAATCTGGACAAGGGACGGACAGGTCCTGTGGGATCCATGCCTGGTTCATTTTTATGAACGTCAGCTTGTCCACATTGGCTGTAGACAGGCGGTTGCGTTTGTCTGTAATGATGCCCCCTGCCGTGCTGAATACATGTTCAGACAAAACGCTGGCCGCCGGGCAGGCCAGCTCCTCCAAGGCATAAAAGGCTAGCTCTGGCCACGTGGACAATTTAGAGACCCAGAAGTTGAATGGGGCCGAACCATCAGTCAGTACGTGGAGGGGTGTGCACACGTACTGTTCCACCATGTTAGTGAAATGTTGCCTCCTGCTAACACGTTGCGTATCAGGTGGTGGTGCAGTTAGCTGTGGCGTGTTGACAAAAGTTTTCCACATCTCTGCCATGCTAACCCTGCCCTCAGAGGAGCTGGCCGTGACACAGCTGCCTTGGCGAACTCTTGCTCCTCCTCTGCCTTGGCCTTGGGCTTCCACTTGTTCCCCTGTGACATTTGGGAATGCTCTAAGTAGCGCATCTACCAACGTGTGCTTGTACTCGCGCATCTTCCTATCACGCTCCAGTGCAGGAAGTAAGGTGGGCACATTGTCTTTGTAGCGTGGATCCAGCAGGGTGGCAACCCAGTAGTCCGCACAGGTTAAAATGTGGGCAACTCTGCTGTCGTTGCGCAGGCACTGCAGCATGTAGTCGCTCATGTGTGCCAGGCTGCCCAGGGGTAAGGACAAGCTGCCCTCTGTGGGAGGCGTATCGTCATTGTCCTGCCTTTCCCCCCAGCCACGCACCAGTGATGGACCCAAGCTGCGTTGGGTGCCACCCCGCTGTGACCATGCTTCATCCTCATCCTCCTCCACCTCCTCCTCATCCTCGTCCTCCTCGTCCTCCAGTAGTGGGCCCTGGCTGGCCACATTTGTACCTGGCATCTGCTGTTGCCAAAAACCTCCCTCTGAGTCACTTCGAAGAGACTGGCCTGAAAGTGCTAAAAATGACCCCTCTTCCTCCTCCTCCTCCTCCTCCTCCTGGGCCACCTCCTCTTCCATCATCGCCCTAAGTGTTTTCTCAAGGAGACATAGAAGTGGTATTGTAACGCTGATAACGGCGTCATCGCCACTGGCCATGTTGGTGGAGTACTCGAAACAGCGCAACAGGGCACACAGGTCTCGCATGGAGGCCCAGTCATTGGTGGTGAAGTGGTGCTGTTCTGTAGTGCGACTGACCCATGCGTGCTGCAGCTGAAACTCCACTATAGCCTGCTGCTGCTCGCACAGTCTGGCCAGCATGTGCAAGGTGGAGTTCCACCTGGTGGGCACGTCGCATATGAGGCGGTGAGCGGGAAGGCCGAAGTTACGCTGTAGCGCAGACAGGCGAGCAGCAGCAGCATGTGAACGCCGGAAGCGCGAACAGACGGCCCGCACTTTATGCAGCAGCTCTGACATGTCGGGGTAGTTGTGAATGAACTTCTGCACCACCAAATTCAGCACATGCGCCAAGCAAGGGATGTGCGTCAAATTGGCTAGTCCCAGAGCTGCAACGAGATTTCGCCCATTATCACACACCACCAGGCCGGGCTTGAGGCTCACCGGCAGCAACCACTCGTCGGTCTGTTGTTCTATACCACGCCGCAACTCCTGTGCGGTGTGGGGCCTGTCCCCCAAACATATGAGTTTCAGAATGGCTTGCTGACGTTTACCCCGGGCTGTGCTGAAGTTGGTGGTGAAGGTGTGTGGCTGACTGGATGAGCAGGTGGAAGAAGAGGAGGAGGAAGCCGAGAAGGAGGAGGTGGCAACAGGAGGCAAAGAATGTTGCCCTGCGATCCTTGGCAGCGGAAGGACGTGCGCCAAACAGCTCTCCGCCTGGGGCCCAGCTGCCACTACATTTACCCAGTGTGCAGTTAGGGAGATATAGCGTCCCTGGCCGTGCTTACTGGTCCACGTATCTGTGGTTAGGTGGACCTTGCTACAGATGGCGTTGCGCAGTGCACACTTGATTTTATCGGATACTTGGTTGTGCAGGGAAGGCACGGCTCTCTTGGAGAAGTAGTGGCGGCTGGGAACAACATACTGTGGGACAGCAAGCGACATGAGCTGTTTGAAGCTGTCTGTGTCCACCAGCCTAAATGACAGCATTTCATAGGCCAGTAGTTTAGAAATGCTGGCATTCAGGGCCAGGGATCGAGGGTGGCTAGGTGGGAATTTACGCTTTCTCTCAAATGTTTGTGAGATGGAGAGCTGAACGCTGCCGTGTGACATGGTTGAGACGCTTGGTGACGGAGGTGGTGGTGGTGGTGTTGGTGGTACATCCCCTGTTTGCTGGGCGGCAGGTGCCAACGTTCCTCCAGAGGCGGAGGAAGAGGCCGAGGCGGCAGCAGCAGAATAGGCCGAGGCGGCAGCAGCAGAAGAGGTAGCAGGGGGAGCCTGAGTGACTTCCTTGGTTTTAAGGTGTTTACTCCACTGCAGTTCATGCTTTGCATGCAGGTGCCTGGTCATGCAGGTTGTGCTCAGGTTCAGAACGTTAATGCCTCGTTTCAGGCTCTGATGGCACAGCGTGCAAACTACTCGGGTATTGTCGTCAGCACATTGTTTGAAGAAGTGCCATGCCAGGGAACTCCTTGAAGCTGCCTTTGGGGTGCTCGGTCCCAGATGGCGGCGGTCAGTCTCTTGGCGGCGGTCAGTCTCTTGGCGGCGGGTGTTCTGCTTTTGCCCACTACTCCCTCTTTTGCTACGCTGTTGGCTCGGTCTCACCACTGCCTCTTCCTCCGAACTCTGAAAGTCAGTGGCACGACCTTCATTCCATGTGGGGTCTAGGACCTCATCGTCCCCTGCATCGTCTTCCACCCAGTCTTGATCCCTGACCTCCTGTTCAGTCTGCACACTGCAGAAAGACGCAGCAGTTGGCACCTGTGTTTCGTCATCATCAGAGACATGCTGAGGTGGTATTCCCATGTCCTCATCATCAGGAAACATAAGTGGTTGTGCGTCAGTGCATTCTATGTCTTTCACCGCTGGGGAAGGGCTAGGTGGATGCCCTTGGGAAACCCTGCCAGCGGAGTCTTCAAACAGCATAAGAGACTGCTGCATAACTTGAGGCTGAGACAGTTTCCCTGGTATGCATGGGGGTGATGTGACAGACTGATGGGGTTGGTTTTCAGGCGCCATCTGTGCGCTTTCTGCAGAAGACTGGGTGGGAGATAATGTGAACGTGCTGGATCCACTGTCGGCCACCCAATTGACTAATGCCTGTACCTGCTCAGGCCTTACCATCCTTAGAACGGCATTGGGCCCCACCATATATCGCTGTAAATTCTGGCGGCTACTGGGACCTGAGGTAGTTGGTACACTAGGACGTGTGGATGTGGCAGAACGGCCACGTCCTCTCCCAGCACCAGAGGGTCCACTAACACCACCACGACCATGTCCACGTCCGCGTCCCTTACTAGATGTTTTCCTCATTGTTATGGTTCACCACAACAACAAAAATATTATTTGGCCCAATGTATTGTATTCAAATTCAGCGGGATATAAATTTGAGGCCTAGTATTTAGGCGCTGGGTGACCGGTATGGATTTAGTGACAGAATTTGACTTGGAAATGCACAGTAGCGTGTGTGTGAAGTTATTCTGAATGACCCTATGTGCACCTTGAATATTATATACCCTTTTAGGGATAGATTTCAAATAGCTCTGATATAGCAGAAACCACTAAATTATGAAATTGCTAAATTGGGAATTGTATTTCAACCCAGAACAAAAAATGTGCTTTGACGGACACTAAATAACTTGCCCATCCACAACAGGACAGCGGTAATGACAGACTTAGCGGGATATAAATTTGAGGCCTAGTATTTAGGCGCTGGGTGACCGGTATGGATTTAGTGACAGAATTAGACTTGGAAATGCACAGTAGCGTGTGTGTGAAGTTATTCTGAATGACCCTATGTGCACCTTGAATATTATATACCCTTTTAGGGATAGATTTCAAATAGCTCTGATATAGCAGAAACCACTAAATTATGAAATTGCTAAATTGGGAATTGTATTTCAACCCAGAACAAAAAATGTGCTTTGACGGACACTAAATAACTTGCCCATCCACAACAGGACAGCGGTAACGACAGATTTAGCGGGATATAAATTTGAGGCCTAGTATTTAGGCGCTGGGTGACCGGTATGGATTTAGTGACAGAATTTGACTTGGAAATGCACAGTAGCGTGTGTGTAAAGTTATTCTGAATGACCCTATGTGCACCTTGAATATTATATACCCTTTTAGGGATAGATTTCAAATAGCTCTGATATAGCAGAAACCACTAAATTATGAAATTGCTAAATTGGGAATTGTATTTCAACCCAGAACAAAAAATGTGCTTTGACGGACACTAAATAACTTGCCCAGCCACAACAGTACAGCGGTAACGACAGATGTAGCGGGATATAAATTTGAGGCCTAGTATTTAGGCGCTGGGTGACCGGTATGGATTTACTAACAGAATTAGACTTGGAAATGCACAGTAGCGTGTGTGTGAAGTTATTCTGAATGACCCTATGTGCACCTTGAATATTATATACCCTTTTAGGGATAGATTTCAAATAGCTCTGATATAGCAGAAACCACTAAATTATGAAATTGCTAAATTGGGAATTGTATTTCAACCCTGAACAAAAAATGTGCTTTGACGGACACTAAATAACTTGCCCAGCCACAACAGTACAGCGGTAACGACAGATTTAGCGGGATATAAATTTGAGGCCTAGTATTTAGGCGCTGGGTGACCGGTATGGATTTAGTGACAGAATTAGACTGGGATATGGCCAAAAAATAACCACACTATTGCTGGTTAAATGCACTTGGTGTGACAGCTTGACCAACCACACTACTGAGGGTTAAATGCACTTGGTGACGGGCGCAGCTTGCCCCTGATGTAGTATATGGCCAAAAAATGAACAGACTATTGCTGGTTAAATGCACTTGGTGTGACAGCTTCACCCTGATGTAGGCTTTAGCCAAAAAACAACCACACCATTGAGGGTTAAATGCACTTGGTGACAGGCGCAGCTTGCCCCTGATGTAGTATATGGCAAAAAAATTAACAGACTATTGCTGGTTAAATGCACTTGGTGACGGGCGCAGCTTGCCCCTGATTTAGTATATGGCCAAAAAATTAACAGACTATTGCTGGTTAAATGCACTTGGTGTGACAGCTTCACCTTGATGTAGGCTTTAGCCAAAAAACAACCACACCATTGAGGGTTAAATGCACTTGGTGACGGGCGCAGCTTGCCCCTGATGTAGTATATGGCCAAAAAATGAACAGACTATTGCTGGTTAAATGCACTTGGTGTGACAGCTTCACCCTGATGTAGGCTTTAGCCAAAAAACAACCACACCATTGAGGGTTAAATGCACTTGGTGACAGGCGCAGCTTGCCCCTGATGTAGTATATGGCAAAAAAATTAACAGACTATTGCTGGTTAAATGCACTTGGTGACGGGCGCAGCTTGCCCCTGATTTAGTATATGGCCAAAAAATTAACAGACTATTGCTGGTTAAATGCACTTGGTGTGACAGCTTCACCTTGATGTAGGCTTTAGCCAAAAAACAACCACACCATTGAGGGTTAAATGCACTTGGTGACAGGCGCAGCTTGCCCCTGATGTAGTATATGGCCAAAAAATTAACAGACTATTGCTGGTTAAATGCACTTGGTGTGACAGCTTGACCAACCACACTACTGAGGGTTAAATGCACTTGGTGACGGTCGCAGCTTGCCCCTGATGTAGTATATGGCCAAAAAATGAACAGACTATTGCTGGTTAAATGCTCTTGGTGTCACAGCTTGACCAACCACACTACTGAGGGTTAAATGCACTTGGTGTGACAGCTTCACCTTGATGTAGGCTTTAGCCAAAAAACAACCACACCATTGAGGGTTAAATGCACTTGGTGACGGGCGCAGCTTGCCCCTGATGTAGTATATGGCCAAAAAATGAACAGACTATTGCTGGTTAAATGCACTTGGTGTGACAGCTTCACCCTGATGTAGGCTTTAGCCAAAAAACAACCACACCATTGAGGGTTAAATGCACTTGGTGACAGGCGCAGCTTGCCCCTGATGTAGTATATGGCAAAAAAATTAACAGACTATTGCTGGTTAAATGCACTTGGTGACGGGCGCAGCTTGCCCCTGATTTAGTATATGGCCAAAAAATTAACAGACTATTGCTGGTTAAATGCACTTGGTGTGACAGCTTCACCTTGATGTAGGCTTTAGCCAAAAAACAACCACACCATTGAGGGTTAAATGCACTTGGTGACAGGCGCAGCTTGCCCCTGATGTAGTATATGGCCAAAAAATGAACAGACTATTGCTGGTTAAATGCACTTGGTGTGACAGCTTGACCAACCACACTACTGAGGGTTAAATGCACTTGGTGACGGTCGCAGCTTGCCCCTGATGTAGTATATGGCCAAAAAATGAACAGACTATTGCTGGTTAAATGCTCTTGGTGTCACAGCTTGACCAACCACACTACTGAGGGTTAAATGCACTTGGTGACGGGCGCAGCTTGCCCCTGATGTAGTATATGGCCAAAAAATGAACAGACTATTGCTGGTTAAATGCACTTGGTGATGGGCGCAGCTTGCCCCTGATTTAGTATATGGCCAAAAAATGAACAGACTATTGCTGGTTAAATGCACTTGGTGTGACAGCATCACCCTGATGTAGGCTTTAGCCAAAAAACAACAACACCATTGAGGGTTAAATGCACTTGGTGACAGGCGCAGCTTGCCCCTGATGTAGTATATGGCCAAAAAATAAACAGACTATTGCTGGTTAAATGCACTTGGTGTGACAGCTTCACCCTGATGTAGGCTTTAGCCAAAAAACAACCACACCATTGAGGGTTAAATGCACTTGATCGCAGCAAGGGCTGGCGCACCACAAGACACAAAATGGCCGCCGATCACCCCAGAAAAAAGTGACTGACAAACGGTCTGGGCAGCCTAAAAACAGTGAGCAATTGAATTTCAGCAGCTCAATGATGCACAGCTGCAATTCGATCGATTAATCAAGTCCTTTGGAGAAGTTAATCTGCCTAATCTCGCCCTACTGTCGCAGCCGCAACCTCTCCCTACGCTAATCAGAGCAGAGTGACGGGCGGCGCTATGTGACTCCAGCTTAAATAGAGGCTGGGTCACATGGTGCTCTGGCCAATCACAGCCATGCCAATAGTAGGCATGGCTGTGACGGCCTCTTGGGGCAAGTAGTATGACGCTTGTTGATTGGCTGCTTTGCAGCCTTTCAAAAAGCGCCAAGAAAGTGTCACAAAAGCGCCAAGAAAGCGACGAACACCGAACCCGAACCCGGACTTTTACGAAAATGTCCGGGTTCGGGTCCGTGTCACGGACACCCCAAAATTCGGTACGAACCCGAGCTATACAGTTCGAGTTCGCTCATCCCTAATCATGAACAAACCCTGTCGCTTTCAAGAACAATGAATTGAGATAGCCCTGTTTATCTTGATTTAATTAGGTCTGGTCAAAAGATTTAAGGATAAACCAGGTGGTTGACGAAGTAAAAAAGCCATTGTCTATTCAAGATCTTCTCAAGGTTTTGTCTGAAACCTTAGATAACATTTATTGCTAGTATATTAGATAAGAGAAAGAAGTGAGTGGTTCGATTGTTGTATGGAATACTAGTGCCATCTAGTGTTAGGGTAAAATACTAGAGGGAGGTTATATTGATTATAAAGTGTGGTCACTAGTTAATGATAAAACTTGGCCAAGCCCTTTCTAAGATAGGATAAAAAGATGGTATGGGCTGACAGAAAGGATCGATCTCTAGAGCTCCCTAGCTCTCTCTCTGAACATCATCAAAAGACCAGATCCAGCCCTGACCACCTTTTCAGTCATTGGAGGCAGCCATCTTAGAACCATTGAAACTGATTTCTGCTAGCTGACATTTTGGTATAGTATAACCTTACCTATATTTTATAGGATAATTAATTAATATAATACATATCTATATATATATATTCAATTAACCATACTTTGTGTATAGTATCTGTTTTGGAATAAGATTGGGGTGTACCTGCAGCATCATCCTGAAAATTAATCCAATACAGGGATATTGAAAATATACTAGTGAAAACACGGTATTATCGCCAAGGAACTGAATTCAGTTCTAGACCAGTATGGTTGATAATATATATATCTTTATATAGATAAAAGATAAACCAGATTTGGGTTTAAACAAACATTTGTCGGCTGAGAGAAATCAAGTACTAAATTGATTTTAAATATAATTGAGGGGTATTATTATAAGAAGGCATAGACTGTCAATCGGAGACAGCATAAATATTCCGACAGAGTCAGTTTAAAGATCTTCAGGAACCAGAAGCCATAATTGTTGCTCCTACCAGAGAGCTGATCAATCAGATTTACCTAGATGCTTGGAAATTTGCATACGGAACTGTCGTTCGTCCAGTTGTAATCTATGGAGGAACACAAACGTCTAATTCACTGCACCAGATATTTCAAGGCTGCAACATCCTTTGTGCGACACCTGGGAGGTTACTGGACGTTATTAACAAGGAGAAGATTGGGTTGAGCCAACTAAAATACCTTGTTCTGTATGAAGCTGATCGTATGCTGGACATGGGTTTTATGGAAGATGTAAGAAAATTGTTGTCAAGTCAAGGAATGCTCTGAAGTCACACCAGTAGCAGGACAGAACCTCCTGGGAGAAACCCACAGTCCTTCAACAGACAAGTAAGGAAATCCCAGGGAAAGATAAGTAACCCTGATGGGCAGATGCATTAGAAAATAAAGCAAGAATCTAATACCTGAGGAAGATATATTTTACCAAGGATTTAAGCCACCATTTAGGCATGCAGGCCTTGGGATAGAAAGCCAGACAGGAGTTCTAGAAAGAACAGTGTACGCTATTTCTGAGTGCATTGTGAATTTACCCTCTGCGTATAACCAAGACCTAGAATCTGTTACGGTTTCGTGACGTATTGTCAAGAAAAAATCCCCTGCACAAGCATTCACGGGGACAGAGAGCAAAGAGAGCGGGAGAAAGCTCTGGGCGACTTCCGCTCTGGACAGTGTCCTGTGATTGTTGCCACGTCTGTTGCTGCCAGAGGATTAGATATCGAGAACGTCCTTCATGTGATAAATTATTACATCCCTATTGATGTTGACGAATATGTTCACAGGATCGGCCGAACCGGACGCTGCGGCAACACTGGAAAAACCATTTCTTTTTTTAATAAGATTGGTGATGACGAGCAAAAAATTGTCCGTGGACTAGTGAAAGTTTTAACCGATGCTCACCAGGAGGTACCTTGTGCCGGCATACATACATAATTCCTCTGGGTAGCCATCTTATATGCTTCTGGCATATGTAAAAAAACTGTGAACTCTCATCTTCCTGAAGCCTGAAGCCTGGGTCACCTATGATATAGATGGACACTTTTATTACCACTACTCTGTGATGCCAGCTATAAAAGGTCATAAAGGCTATACCAGGCCCAGCTCATCTTGTCCTTTAAGATATACCCCGGTCACGTGAGGTCTCTGTGTGTGCGCAGACTCCGTCACAGACCACTAGGTCACAGCTCTGGTATCCGGAGCAATCGGATCCATAGTTCGTGACAGTACCTGCTTGGTTTGAAGAGATGGCATTCAGTGCCCATGGCATGCCAACCTTTAGTTCACAGCCAAGCAAATTTGCTTCAGTGGATAGCAGGAAGAGAGGTGACTTCCAGGAGGACAACGGTTACAGCAATGCTGGCATTTCATAACCTGCAGCGTGGGCGGCAGCGGCGGAGGACGAGGATTGGGGCTAGTCGGACGTGGTTAAGCAGATGAGACATTCTTACAGATTCAGTTTTACATGAAACAATATGTTGTATGTTTGTAAAAATGAGAATTTTGTTTATCGCACTCCAGTATTTAAGGTAGTAATTTGCCGTTAAGAAATTTACTTATTTTGGTTCATTGTAAATGGCTGCTCTAAAAATTTTAGAGCACTAAATTAAAGTTTTCTTTACGTTGAAAAAAAAAAGACCGTAATTTATAATAGAAAATTATTGTTTAACGTACATTAATTAACCTTTGTGTGAACACACTATTACCTTTCAAATGTATTATGGAACAAAACTTTAGATTACAAAATACAAATCTACATTCAAAATGTATAATAAATATATATAGAGTATCAACCAAATTTTAACAAAAAATAAATTTATACTTTTGAAAAAGTATCTTTATATTAAAAAAAGTATCAAATTATCCATACTGTGATCCAAATTTCAACCTCAATAATACAATATTGCATAATAAGATTGTCTTCAGTTATATTAGTTCCATTATTTACAAAAATTTGAAACATCAAATGTGTCTGAAAAAAATAATAAAAACAATTGATAAGTCAGCAAAGAAATAACTAGCATGATTCTGATATAGTGTCCGTTTGTTAAACTGGACATGTTGGAGCATAGCTTCCTCAAAAAAGACATCAACATGTGATGCAATGAGTAGAATCACTCACAAAATGGTGACATGGCTTCAAGATTATTATTCTGTCAGCAGGTAATTTTGAAAGATTAAAGTCTATTATTATATTACACTAGCATGTGAAAATAATCATTATATAATTGTCAAGAAGTAAGATTACATTTAAATGTATATATCTATATATACATGTGGCAATAACGCTCCATTACCAAAACCGGATTACCACACGGATGAGTATAACGCCAGTAACACCCAACCATGTAGAGAGGTCAACACGGAAGCCAGGCATCCTTTCCAGGACAACCGACAACACCATGTTAGTACCTAAGTCCGTATTAAAATAATAAATAAAACAAAAAACTTTCATTAGGTTTATCAATCAGTCTTGTACAATGTTAATTGCACAAAACCTTTTGAAAATGGAAGGCCACATGCGGTCCCCACCTTGCTAAAGTAAGAACCACAACATGGACGCTAACAACCCAATTAAAGCAAAATTAAAATTTTTAAAATAAAATAAAACAAAATAAATTATTTTGGTGAATGAAGCGTAAAACCGCATGAATGTATTAAATGAATTTTTTTTATTCTATATATATTCCAATCAAATTCTTGACAATATACGATGAATAGTGCACATTCGCAAATATTAAACATGAACACCATTTTATGAAAATAATAATACTCAATACTTGTCATATTACAAGGGCTAATAAGTGGTCCATGCTGGTTCTCCTTTGCATGATCTTGAAAAAAAAAATTCCACAGTTAGATTTTAATAATTTAGTATATTTCAGACACATTACTTGGCAGCATTAGGCGAGACAGTAGCAGTAAAATAGTAACGCAACAGTAGAAGGCATACAAATCAAAGGGCCAAACAATTAAGGATAACTACTGAAACTACCTTTAAAACAGAAAAATCTGTTATCTAAAGGCCACACATAGCTAAACTAAACTCTGCAGGAACAGGGCAAACAAAAGCAGGTAAATGTAAACACCATAGTAAAAGGTCTACACCAAGTTCGCCTAACCCTGCAGGATAGGCAGCATCATAATTTAATGTTAAAATTGGAGAATTAAGAGTAATTAGAAATACATGTTCAGGACAGACAGATGCAGCATCAACTAGATGGAATTTTGAAATGGTTGAGCATAAGGTCTACACATAACTTGGCACAACTCAGTAGGAAATGCATAATCAACATTTAAATATAATGCTGTAGTGTAAGGACTAAACAAAAATCAGCCTGATCAGCAAATTCAATAGCAGCATCAACAGGATGGAAGATGGAAAATGTCTAGTAAAAGGCCTAAACATAGCTCTGAATAACATATCAGGACAGTCAGCAGCACATTCAAAGTTGGCAGCAGCAATGAGTACTGCTGAATGGGAAACCAACAGGCCATGGGAAGCCCATAAATTAAATATGACATGTCAGTCAGCAGCACGTTCAAAGTTGGCAGCAGCAATGTGTAATGCCGAATGGCAAACCAACAGGCCATGGGAAGCCCATAAATGAAATATGACATGTCAGTCAGCAGCACGTTCAAAGTTGGCAGCAGCAATGTGTACTGCTGAATGGGAAACCAACAGGCCATGGTAAGCCCATAACTTAAAAAAAATGCAACTCTGACAGCAGCAGGTATTCAGTGTGCTGAGGAAATTTGATGACATGCAGGATAATTAAAAAATTTGGCATTCTAGAATGATTATTTTGATTATATTAAGATTTTGCTTCATAAATAAAAATTTATAATATATAAATAAGTAAATATATAAATAAATATTAAAAAATAAAATAAAAAAAACAACGTAGTTTTGGAGGGAGAGACAAGGAGAGGGATGGACAAGGGACCCTTTAACGGCCTGAACCGACAGCGGGGGCCAAGAAGTCACTGCCGATCCAGGACTCGTTCATTTTAATGAATGTAAGTCTGTCCACTGAGTCTGTAGACAGACGGGTCCGCTTGTCCGTGACCACCCCACCTGCCGCGCTAAATGTCCGCTCAGAGAGTACGCTGGAGGGGGGGCAAGATAGTAACTCCAGCGCATACTGAGCGAGCTCGCAGCAGGTGTCCAGCCTGGCAACCCAGTACTCCATGGGGTCGTCGGTGCTCATGCTGTCGGAAGCACCAACGGACCCCATGTAGTCTGCCACCATGCGGGCCAGCCGCTGGTGGTGACTGCTGCTGCTGCTACTGGGTCGCGCAGACTGGTAGAACGACCGCATCTCACCCATAAGCTGGGGCCAGCCACCTGCTGGGTGAGATGGGCGGGGAGAACTAGAGCGTGAGGCCAAGGGTTGGCCTGCTCCAGACGCTTGATCAGACAGGCCCGCAGTTGATCTATCCGAGCCTGTCTACGGCTGGCTGGGATGAACTGCTCCAGTTTCCCCTTGCAGCGAGGGTCTAAAAGGGTGGCCAACCAATAATCTTCCCTCTCCTTGATTCTCTTGATCCGGGGGTCCCTCCGGAGGCATCGCAGCATATGGGCAGCCATAGGGAAGAGGACAGCCCGCTGTGACTGTTCATGGCTGCCCAGGACCATGACTTCTTGGTCCTCCTTCTGCTGTTGCTGCTGCTCCCGTTCGGAGCTGCCCCACCCCCGGACTAACAGTGCCCCCAACACCGTCTCTCCCTCCTGACCAGGCCCAGACTGCTGGACGTCTACAAATTCTTCCTCCTCCTCCTCGTCTTGGGCCTGGTCTTGTTGGAGCATTGCTGCCTCCTCTTGCTCCAACAAGGCACTCTCCCCAGCCTCGAGCAGGCGATCTAGTTTCCTGTCCAGCAGGAACTCTAAGGGGAGCACGTCGTTGAGGCCGACATGCTCCCCGCTGACCATCTTGGTCGCCTGCTCGAATGGGGCCAACACGTGGCAGACCTGCTGTATCTGCCCCCACTCCGCATTAGTGATGTATGGGAGTGGTTGTGCTGGCCCTGGAGTGCCTTGGTCCAGCAGGTATTCCCTCACCGCCCTTCGCTGCTCCCACAACCTCTCCAGCATGTGGAGGGTGGAGTTCCACCGCGTCACACTGTCCACAATCAGCCTGTGAGGTGGCAGGCTGTTGTCCTGCTGTAGTTTGGACAGGGACGCGGCAGTAGTTGGGGAGCGTCTAAAGTGGCTGGCAATCCTCCGTACCCTTGGCACAATGTCACTCAACCCTTCGTATGTTCGGAGGAATTTCTGCACAACTAGGTTGAGGACATGTGCCATGCAGGGTACGTGTCTTTGGTGTGTTGGACAGATCTAAATTCCTCTCAATAAATGAGGGGAATAGAGAAATAGGAGAGAAAAGGGGCGCACAATAGGGTAGTATGTATATACAGATACAATGATAATATCATAGGAATTGTGAAGGCTCACCTTTTTCGGTTGTGCAAAATTTAGGCACAACTCTATTGAAGGCTTTAAAGTGATGAGACTTATCTTCCGTAACTGCAGCCGCAGATTGTGAGTGCTTTTTGATGGGATGTCCAGTCCCACAAAAGGAAAAAATGGCAATAAGAGAGAAATTCTGCTTCGGCGCAAGTCCACAAATGGAAACAGTCTCACAAGTATGGTAGTTCTTCTTTAATGGAAACAACGCGTTTCGGGGAGTGAAACTTCCCCTTCATCAGGTTTCATAGTATTACAATAAACAGACAGATATTTATAGGTGCAGAATAACAAAAAAAAAAAAAAAAAAACTCCAAAAACGGGTACCTGGGCCCCGCCCCCTAGGGGCGGAGCTACCGCCAAAACGGGTACCTGGGCCCGCCCCTAGGGGCGGAGCTACATGCAGGTGTCCGTTCAGACATCAGGTAAACTCAATCTAATCAAATCTCAGTTTTGTTTATACAAATCTTACTATGGTATAATCCCATGTAATTCTGTATAAGTTCAATAAAAAACTAGTATCATAAACATTTATTTCAAGTAAAGACATTTCTGTGTATTTAACACATATACATCATGTGACTGCAGGAGGTCACATGATCGGACTGCAGACTGGAGACATGCGCATCCTCTAGTGATCGTCTCTCTCTCTCATATGGAAGTGCAGGGGGAGAAGGAGAGAGGCCGATCACCATGGGCTCCTGTCTCTGTATGTGTGAATACTTTGCTGTCTGCAGGAGGCCGCCGGCCAGGGGGCGTGTCGGTCTGTGACGTCATGACCATGTGATCGCAACCTTGCGGTCACATGGTCCGTTGCCAGGACAACGGGAATGCTTTGGTTTCAGGCCACAATTAGGTGATATGAAAGAGCTCTGCCCTGGTGTATCCAGGGAATTCAATAGACCGGGTTACAGCTCTGTATATTGATTTAGGATAGCTCTGCATATTACATATGCTTGGAGTGCATACTAAAATCATAATTATTATGAATGAGGGGTAAAAAAAAAAAAAAAAAAAATGAATGAAGGGTAATCACATAATTATCAGATAATCAATAGATAATTGATAAATAGGGTGTATATAAAATTAATAGGTGATATGAATAAAATCCAATAGCACTGTTTAAGTAAAAATCAATATAAAGACTACTCATAATTAGTAAGAATATAAAATAGAATTGTTTATAATAAAAATATACACAATATAGTGGGATATAAATATAGATATAAAATCTGAGTGATTTCAGATATGCCGTTTCCCTAATGCTAGTTATTTTCTTGTATATTAAAAAGGTACTCAGAGGGCACATAATATATTATAATATTTTGGTACATTATTTTATTTTAGTTTTTTATTATTCTATATTTTATTTCTATTTTTATTTTTATTATTATTTGTATGGGACATATTGTTTGTTATATATCTAACGTTGGATACCTGGACTTCATAGATTAATTTCAAATGCCTCGTTAAGGCCATAGGGATTGAGGCTGTTTAATTTAAAAATCCAGTACATCTCTCGGCGTCTGATGTACTGGATGTCTTTCTGGAGATGGATTGGGATCTGTTCTATAGGTGTCACAGAGAATCCGACTGTATTTCCCTCGTGCTGTTCCGTTGCGTGTCTGGAGACGCTATGTTTCATAAATTTCTTTTTGATATTTGACCTATGCTTATTAAATCTGTTGCGTAGGGTTTGAATGGTGCGGCCTACATATTGTAGATGACATGGACATTCAAGTAGGTATATTATGTGGTTGGAGTTGCAGGTTAGGTGTTCTGAAATCTGAAAGGATTCCCCAGTTGAGCGACTTTGGAAGGATGACCTCTGGTAGATGCTAGTGCAGCATAAACATCTACGGTGACCACATTTGTAGCTGCCTTGGGGGGTCCTAGTGTCCTGATCACGGGTGGGATAAGTAATAGATCTTAGTTTACTGGGCGCCAGAATATTTTTTAGGGTTTTTGCTCTTCTGTATGTGAAGCGGGGATTCACCGGAATGATTTGGCTCAAAATGGGGTCTCTTTTTAGGATGTGCCAGTGTTTCTCCATAGCCGCTTTGATGGCCTTATGGTTCTGATTGTATGTTGTTATAAAATTGTACCCATAGGGACTGATTTCGGTATTTCCCTTCTCTTTTTTTATTGCTGGGGCCAGACATTCTGATTGTGTAAGATCAGTTGCTTTTTGTCTTGCACCCATAATGATGTTTCTTGGGTATCCTTTTTGTTTGAACCTAGATGTTAAGGTATCGCATTGTAGTGTAAAGTCCGTATGTAATGTACAGTTTCGACGGAGGCGCTTGTATTGGCTAAAAGGAACGTTGGCTTTCCATTTCCTGTAATGTGAGCTCCGGAAATCGAGATAGCTGTTGCTGTCTACCTTTTTGAAAAATGTACGTGTCCTGATTTCTTTGTTTTGTATAAAAATCTCTAGATCCAAAAAATCTATTTTTTCCGGATCATGCGTTCCTGTGAGTGATATGCCCCAGTTGTTTGTATTGAGGTGGGAAATGAAATTTTTTATTGTTGTCTGGTCGCCATCCCAAATGAAAATGAGATCATCAATGTATCTTTTGAAAAAGATGATATTATCTGTCCAGAATTTAGTTTGGTAAATGAGGGTCTCTTCAAAAGCTCCCATGAACAAGTTAGCATAACTCGGCGCGAAACGCGTCCCCATCGCGGTCCCCCTTGTTTGTCTATAGATTTTGTCTTGAAATGTGAAAACATTGTGTTTTAAGATGAATTCTATCCCTTTAATGATAAATGATCTCTGTTGTATAGGCATATCTTGATCATTGTTCAAAAAAGTGGATGCACACTTCAGTCCCAAGTCATGGGATATGTTGGTGTAGAGTGCTGACACATCTAGAGTGAGCAGAAGGTAACTCTCTTTCCATTTGATATTTTTTAGTAGTGTGATCAAGGATGTGGAGTCTTTCAGATGGGACTTCAAATTTAGAACATATTTTTGGAGGTGGATATCAATGTAATGGGAAAGATTCCTAGTAAGGGAGGTGACACCGGAGATGATGGGTCTCCCGGGGGGATTTTTTAGGTCTTTATGGATTTTGGGGAGGTGGTAGAAGGTGGCGAGTGTTGCATCTTTCACAAGAATATATTCTTTCTCCTTTTTGTTTAAGATGGTTTCTGCTGATTTGATGAGTTTCCCAAAATCTTCCCTATCCTGTGTTGATGGGTCCTGTTGAATGGGTAGATAATAGTTTTTATCAGATAGTATATTGAGGGCTTCTTTGATGTATTCCTCTCTGTTTTGGATCACAACTCCACCTCCTTTGTCTGCATTTTTAATTATAATATTTGTGTTTGACTGTAGACTTTTGAGGGCCGCTATTTCAAAGGGTTTAAGATTGTGTTGTCTCGGATGAGGAAATGAAGTGGTCTCTTTATTAATTTGTCTAAATTCATTGGAGACCAGGGAATAGAATGTATCTAAGAAGTTGCCCTTATGATGGATTGGATAAAAATTAGAGGGAGGTTTTAAACCTGAAGGGATAGCTCTAGGGTCTTCTTTCTCAGATGGAGAAATGGCAGTGGATCCTATGGATAGCATTTTTGCAGAGTTTTCTGTTATTTTAAAATGTCGTTTTAGGGTGAGTTTTTTAATATACCGGTTGAGGTCTAAAAATAGATCAAATTCATTGATTTTACTACTGGGACAGAAAGATAGGCCTTTGGATAGTACGGCAATTTCTGCTTTTTTCAGAGTGTATGAGGATAGGTTATATATACCACATGATTTTTCTATATCTTCCAGTGGTCGTTCTCAACTAAATTTATGTTTTTCTTTTTACTTTTGCCTGCTCTACATCCTCTTCTAGTTTTTTTTCGTTTGGTGGGTTTTCGGCCTAGTGGGTGAAAAACAATGAGTAATGGTAGTAGTTTTGGGGCTCTTAAGAATGGGATAAGCTACCGTGGGATGAATAAGGGGAGGGAGAGCTATAAACGAAAGAGAGGTGGAGGGACCTGCTACAGAAGGGTCTGTGGTCAGATTGGAGTTGATGGGGCTAGTTGGGGGAGGCATGGGGTGGGTATTGGAAGAACAGTTGGGTGGGTCTGGAGTGGATATTACACAGTCTGGATAGGAAGTATTAGTGGGAGGTGTACAGATATGGACAGTAAGGAGTGAATCAGCTTCCACATCTGAGGAATTGGAGGGAGTGGAAAGCCTGGGGGTAAGTCAGCACTGAGGGGTGGGAGTGGGTGTAAAAATTGGTGTGGCGGTAGATTGAGTGGTCCACATGCCGCTCTGATGTTTTCAGGAAAAACAATGGATGGAGAGAGGATGGGTGTTTTGTTTTTGAAGGAAAAGAATGAGTCTGATTTTCTTGGGCTATGTGATGGAGTGAAAAACTCTGAATTTGGTGTATCTGGATAGGAAATTGGGGTAGAACCTTTGATGTTGGTCTCATTGTTTATGTGGTCTATGATTTTTCTGATGTGGTGGGTCTTGTTTTGAAGTGTGTGCTCTGTCCCACTGATGGATGGCAGGGGTCTTGTGGCTGCTGATGTCCTTTGTGGGGGTCTGGGTTGAGTCTGTGTGTTCTGGTGGATGGGGGCTTGTTTCTATTGAAGTAGAGGTTCCTGTGGTTTCCAGTGTTGTGAATGTTTGTGATTTTGTGTTAGTCTAGATGGTGGTTTGGAGGTAGTAGTTTGGGTCTGCTCATGATTGATGTCTCCCCTGTTAGTGTCACTTGGTTGAACTTGTTGTTCTATTCGTGTTTTATAGTTAGAAGTGGGTGGCTCTGTGGGTTTTTGCCAAAATTTGATGTTATTTGTGAAAAAATCAGACCGGTCTCTGGCTAGCTTGCCACTTTTTTTGGTTAGGGTATCTTTTTCGAGAGTGAGTATCCTAGATGTGATAAGCCGATCAAACTTGGGGAAGTTAGTGTGTGCTCTGTGTTTGGATAATTCCGCATAACACTCGGATATTCTACCCCCTAGATCTAAATATAGGGACCGCCTTTTTTCAATTAGTCTAATCATGAGACCTTTAGCACAGTCCAGTAGATAGTTGTCCCAATCAGTGGTGAAGTTCAAGTCTTCTTTAAATGAATTACCAAACCTTAGTCTCAGGCCACGGGGAACAATCTGTTCTTGTATGTATATCTCCAAAAAAGTAGCATCCAGATGATGCTGTATTTCCTCAGTAATGAGTTTTTCAAGTTTATAAAATAAGTTCAATAACGATTTTTCATCAATAGTACTTGCGTTTTTTTCTCCTTCTCCTTCCTGAGTCGTATTCGAGGTACATTCCACCAAATTTTTCGTGCATTGAAGAATCAAACGTTCCCGTTGTTCAATTCTGTTCGCAATGTAATCCATACTTTCTTTGTTAGATCGTTTTTCCGCTTTTATGCAGTTGGTCCTATGTGCTGCTCCCAGAGATCTGGAAATTCCAGGAAACGAAGTCTTTGGTGTGTTGGACAGATCTAAATTCCTCTCAATAAATGAGGGGAATAGAGAAATAGGAGAGAAAAGGGGCGCACAATAGGGTAGTATGTATATACAGATACAATGATAATATCATAGGAATTGTGAAGGCTCACCTTTTTTGGTTGTGCAAAATTTAGGCACAACTCTATTGCAGGGTACGTGTGTCAGACTGCCAGCTTGGAGGGCGGCGAGGAGGTTGCTGCCGTTGTCACAGACAACCATACCTGCCTGGAGCCTTCGGGGTGTCAGCCACTTCTTGACCTGATCCTGTAGTGCGGCCAGAACGTCAGGTCCAGTGTGTCTCCGTTCCCCTAAGCTCACAAGCTGGAGCACGGCCTGGCAGCGGATGTGCACCACACTCGCGTAGCTGTGGGGACGCTTGCTGGGGGGCTCAGCAGCGGTGGAGACAGTGGCTTGTGGGGGGAGAGCAGCAGTTCTCCCCTGGACACCCCAGGGTGGCACCACAAACTCAGATGCCACCGTTCCCTCCCCGGCGCCTCGGAGGGAAACCCAATGGGCAGTAAAACTGATATAGCGTCCCTGCCCATGCCTGCTGGTCCAAGCATCCATTGTCAGATGCACCCTGTCACTGACAGCATGATCCAGCGACAGGGATACCTTCTGCACAATGTGCTGGTGTAGGGCAGGGACGCCAGTCCTGGCAAAGAAATGGCGGCTGGGGACACGCCATCTGGGTTGTGCCTGCTCCAACATCTGCTGGAATGGATTGCTGTCCACAAGATTGAAGGGCAGCAGATGTTGGGCGATAACCCTTGCCAGGAGCCCATTGAGTGAACGCACTTGTCGGTCCCCGGGGGCATAGGGCGCGATGCGTTTGAAAAGGTCAGCAACCGTGGGCTGGCGCCGGACGGCAGTGGAGGACATAGAGGAGGGTGCGGTGGAGGCAGAGGTCTGGCTGCGGGGGAGTGGGAACGCCTTGTTGGAAGTGGTTGGGGTGGCTGCAGAACAGTGGCAGGAGCTGCTGTCCCCTGCACACTGCTGGTGGCGCCACTGCTATGACCACCCCGCATCTGTTCCCACTCCCGCCAGTGGTTGACTCGTAAGTGCTGGGTGAGGGCAGTGGTACCCAGCCGAGCCGTAGACCTCCCTCTCCTCACCCTGGCATGGCACAGATTACAAATGCCAATTGTGGCATCATCTACTGCCAGGGTGAAGTAAGCCCAAACAGGCGACTTACGTACCACCCTCCTGTCAGATGGGGCGGTGCTGACTTGCGCCTGCTCGGGCTCGATGCGGACAGGTGGATCTGGCTGCTGCTGCCTCCTCCTACTGCCATTACCAGTGGAGCCCCTGACGCTGGGCTCACTGGCAACCTGTCGCACCATTTGCCTCTGGTGCCTACCTTCCTCCTCATCAGTGCTGCTGATTCCTGACAAGGGAGGTGGCACCCATTCTCTGTCACCCTCCTCTTCGTCCCCCGATATGTCAGACACAGGGCCAACCAGTGGTGGACTGAGGGGAACAGCAGAAGTGGGGCCCCTGACCTGGCTCCTCTGTCCCCTCGCTGACGCCTGGGTCTGACTAGGTGTGGGGTTTCGCTGGCTGAAACCGCCCGCACCTGTTGGAAGGGATGTCACTGGGGTACATACAGGTGGTACCCCCTCCATCTCCTCCTCCATCCCTTCCATAAGGTCCTGACCCTCAGGACTGAAGTGCAAATCAGCCTCCTGCATTACCTCCCCCAAGGTGTCCCTCTCACTGTCGCTGTCAAACAGGAGCAGGGACGATTCTTGGGGGCTGGGGGTTGGTCCAACAGGAGACGAAGTGCAGCTGCTGCTCGGAGCCGGGCCACAAGAGACACAACTTCCTCGGCATCCTGAGAGGAAATTCTCCTGCTGCCAGTGGCAAAAAAATCACGAATAAGGCGGACGCCCCTGACATCTGTGTCCGCACCTCGGTGGGTAGAGGAGCGGCCCCGTGCTGGCAGCTGTCCAGCACTGGGACCAACTGCTCTCCTACCCCTGCTGCTCGATCGTGAAGACCTCATTATTATTATTTTTTATTTATACAAAAATTAAATTATATGATTTGATTTAAGGGAAAAAGTTTATTGGGGACTGTCGCACAAAAAAGAAAACCAAATTTATATATGGTAAATCAACGTAAATATATATTTTATTTTAAACTAACAAAGGACGTTGACACTGACAATACACCGAATAACCAGTAAAAGAAAAAAACTAAAACTAATAAACTTTTTTTTGTCTTTTTATTTTTTTTAACTAACAAAGGACGTTGACACTGACGCGGACAAAAAACATGGAATAACCAGAAAATGAAAAACACTAAAACTAATAAACTTTTTTTTGTCTTTTTTTATTTTTTATCTAACAAAGGACGTAGACACTTACGCGGACAAAAAACACGGAATAACCAGTAAAAGAAAAACACAAAAACTAATGAACTTTTTTTTGTCTTTTTTTTTTAACTAACAAAGGACGTAGACACTGACACGACACAAACTAAACAGTAATAAACGAAAACTAATAAACTTTTTTTTTATTACAAACACTATACTAAACTAAAAAAAACTAAAAAAACTAAAGCCTACACTATAACTAACCTACACCCTTCACTAGAAACTATCAGCTAACTAATCTATTCACTAACCTAAATAAATTATTATATTTCTCCTAACTATGCCCTACACTGCACCCTGCACTAGAAACTATCAGCTAAACTATTCACTAACCTAAATAAATGATTATTTTTCTCCTAACTCTGTACCCTAATCTTTATCCTATCAGCTACACTATTACATAACCTTAATAAATTATTATTTTTCTCTAACTAGGCCCTACACTGCACCCTGCACTAGAAGCTATCGGCTACACTAATCTATATAAATGATTATTTTTCTCCTAACTCTGTACCCTAATCTTTATCCTATCAGCTACACTAACCTACCCTATCTAAAACTATCAGATTAATTTGATTTACAATTTGCTTTTAAAAAAGCAAAGCACTGCACAGTTCCAAGATCCTCTCTCAATCACCACCACATGAAACTGCACAAAATGGCTGCCGTGACAAAATCTTATATAGTAATGGGGTGGGCAACTTTCTGATTGGTTGCTAGGGATGTTGCTAACCTGTTGGACTCCTTCTCATTGGCCCACAATCTAAAATGAGGGAGGGATTAGTGTCCTCACGAAGTGCCGATATTCGCATGTGCGCTAATAAAATCGCCTTACGAAGATTCGCAACTCAATTCAATCACTAATGTAAGAATGCAAAGCCCTTTGCCTCTGTTCTGGGACAAGTGCCGATATTCGCATGTGCGCTAATAAAATCGCCTTACAAAGATTCGCGCCTCAATCACTTTCTAGGCAATGTGAGTAAGATCTGAGCTTTTGGACTTTTGGGAATCAATCGAGACACAGTGGGGGGCGATGACAGTAGTTGACAGAGTACAGATCAATGTAATCTGTAAGGTGGAAAGTAAAATAAAAAATACGAATATTCGTAAATCGAATTTTACGAAGTTCTAAGTATTCACGAATATGGTGCTATACTATATGAATGCACAGGCCTTTGCCTCTCTGTTCTGGGGACAAGTGTAGATATTCGCATTTGCGTTAACAAAATCGCCTTACGAAGATTCACAACTCATTTCAATCACTAATGTATGAATGCAAAGCCCTTTGCCTCTGTTCTGGGACAAGTGTAGATATTCGCATGTGCGCTAATAAAATCGCCTTACAAAGATTCGCACCTCAATCACTTTCTAGGCAATGTGAGACTTTTGGGAATCAATCGAGATACAGTGGGGGGTGTGATGACAGTAGTTGACAGAGTACAGATCAATGTAATCTGTAAGGTGGCAAGTAAAATAAAAAATACGAATATTCGTAAATCAAATTTTACAAAGTTCTAAGTATTCGCGAATATGGTGCTATACTATATGAATGCACAGGCCTTTGCCTCTCTGTTCTGGGGACAAGTGTAGATATTCGCATTTGCGTTAATAAAATCGCCTCACGAAGATTCGCAACTCAATTCACTAATGTATGAATGCAAAGCCCTTTGCCTCTGTTCTGGGACAAGTGTAGATATTCGCATGTGCGCTAATAAAATCGCCTTACGAAGATTCGCGCCTCAATCACTTTCTAGGCAATGTGAGTAAGATCTGAGCTTTTGAACCTTTGGGAAACAATCAATTATATGTGTACTGTAATTTTGGGAAAAAATACAATAAAAATATTCGTTTTTACGAATATATAGCACTATATTCGAAATATTCGCGAAATCGCGAAGTTGCGATATTCGCGAAAAAAAATTGCTTTTCGAATATTCGCACTCAACACTAGTGGTAAGTCTGCATGGTGTCCCCGAGAATATCGTCTATGATAGAGCAGTTTGTTTCTGGTTTATGGAGGGCTTTTTGTCAAAGATGCAACATCTCTTTATCCTTTTCGTCTGCTTTCCATCCACAGACCACTGGGCAGACGGAACGGTTAAATCATGCAGTGGAGCTTTTTTAAGGTGCTATGTATCACATAATTAACTCTTATGGGTGAGATACCTCCCGTTAGCAGAATTTGCTATTAACAACCAAGTTAATTCTTCCACACGGGTGTCCTTTTTTTTGTAACAGTGGTTTGCATCCTCGCTTTTGTTCTAGTCCCTCTGTATCCTCACTCAACCCGCAGGCAGATTCTTTTACCTCTAGACTGTGCACAGTCTGGGCACAGGTTCAAACGAACCTGGAAAAGGCCCAGGAAACACAGAGTAAACATGCCAATAAGAGACGTTCCAAGGGGGTAAATTTTGTATTTGGCGATAAGGTGTGGTTGTCAACTAAGAATCTTGCTTTGAAACAGTGTTCTAGGAGATTCTCTCCGCTTTTCATTGGACCATACAATATTATTGAGGTTGTTAACCCAGTGTCCTTTAGACTTAAACTACCCGACTCCTTTCGTATGCATGATGTGTTTCATAAGTCGTTGCTTAAAGGGATTCTGTCACCAGTTTTTGACCCCCACATTCAAAAATATGGTTATGTGCATGGTGCCCTTGTGATTCCAAATTTGGTCTTATAAGCTAAATCTGTAGGCTCATTTAGTGTAAAAAACGTTTTATCTAACCTGTCATTCATCAGATTAAGGTGCCCAGGAGGACGCTCATGTCTCCAAGATGCCGCCCGCCGCTGCCGTTCGTGCCCAGCTCCTCCTTTGCTTTCTGAAGTGATGTGCTCAGCTCCTCCTTTGCTTTCTGAAGCGATGTGCCCAGCTCCTCCTTTGCAGTCCTGCTCCAACGGTCTTTAATCTGCACAAAGGGCCGGCGTTTCACCTCTCTTGCGCCCAGCCAGCCTCCCCCAACTGCCGCTTTGAAGCGCCGCCCAGCTCATGAATATTCAGTTTGCTGGGCGGCTTCTGCGGTCCCCGCTCTGAAGCGCTGCGCTTAACAGTGCCCGGCGCATGTGCCGGATCTTGTGAAGTCCGGTACAGTAAGCTCCGCCCAGCTCATCAATATTCACTTCGCTGGGCGGCGCTTACTGTCCCCGACTTCACAAGATCTGGCGCATGCGCAGGGCACTGTTCAGCGCAGCGCTTCAGAGCGGGGACCGCAGAAGCCGCCCAGCAAACTGAATATTCATGAGCTGGGCGGCGCTTCAAAGCGGCAGTTGGGGGGAGGCTGGCTGGGCGCAAGAGAGGTGAAACACCGCCCCTTGGGCAGATTGAAGACCGTTGGAGCAGGACTGCAAAGGAGGAGCTGGGCACATCACTTCAGAAAGCAAAGGAGGAGCTGGGCACATCGCTTCAGAAAGCAAAGGAGGAGCTGGGCACGAACGGCGGCGGCGGGTGGCATCTTGGAGACATGAGACTTAATCTGATGAATGACAGGTTAGATAAAACGTTTTTTACACTAAATGAGCCTACAGATTTAGCTTATAAGACCACATTAGGAATCACAAGGGCACCATGTATTGGAATTGATGGGAATTTTTTAAATTGTCTGCATTATTTCTAGTAAACTATTAAGAGACTTTATTATAATTTTTTTATTTTATACAATATATTGATTTAGGGGTTCTATATGCCTGTTTCCACAAAATACTGGTTGAGGGGTACGATATACCTGCTTCTACAAAATACTTATTCAATATACCGGCTTCCACAAAATATTAATTGAGGGGTTTGATATACCTGCTTCCACCAAATATTGATTGAGGCCTGCAATACACCGGCTTCCACAAACTACTGATTGATACCGTAGCTATATAGAGGGACAAACGCTATTGGAATAACTAATTTCAAATGGTGTGATATACATGTTGCCCCCCAAAAAACTGATTGAGGGGTGTGATATACCTATAATATACTTTCTAACATAGAAAGTATATAATAGTGAATCTTTATTGTGCAGCAGTTCTGTGCGGTTCTGCTGCGATACTGCAGGCATATAGGAAAGGCATTATTGGAATAACTATTTGCAAAAGGGGTTTGATTTACCTGTTGCCCCCCCCCCCCCTCCGAAAAAATTGAGGGGTGCGATATTCCTGCTTCCACAAAATACAGATTAAGGGTTTTTATATACCTGCTTCCACAAAATACTGATTGAGGGGTGCGATATACCTGCTTCCACCAAATATTGATTCGTGGGTTCTATTTGCCTGTTTCCACAAAATACTAATTGCTGGGTGCAATATACCTACTTCTACCTTGTTCACAGGAGCCCAAAACTGTACACAGTACTCCATGTGTGGTCTGACTAGTGATTTGTAAAGTGTCAGGACTATGTTCTCTTCACGGGCATCTATGTCCCTTTTGATGCAACCCATTAACTTATTGGCCTTAGCAGCAACTGCCTGACACTGGTTTCACTGCGTCTGCGCCGTGCAATTTACTGTCACACCCGATATGAGTGTTATTTTCTGTAGTACTATTCTCATCAGTTTAATCCCTGTTACATCCCCTATTAGGACGTGTATTGAATGGATTTTAGACAACCGCAAACAGTTGACAGTCAAAAGTTGACAAACTGCTTGGGGCACTGCGTGTGCGCCGTGCAATGTACTCTGCCACACGGTATAAGTGGTGTGTTAACTAGTACTATTCTTATCAGTTTAATGCCTGTTACGTCCCCTATCCGGCGACTTGTGTTGAATTGATTTTAGGAACCGGGAGATGGAAAAAGCAGCTAGGTCGGTCCTCTTACTCCCAAGTTGGGGCACTGCGCGTGCACAGAGCAATGTGCTGTGATACGATATATGAGTGGTGTCTTAACTATTACTATTACTATCAATATAATTCCTGTTACGTCCCATATCAGGGATTGCCTTTTGTGAAAAAAAACTTAGGCCGGGTACCTTCGACTGCCTGCACAGTGACAGACCAAACTCTGATACACCAAACTGAATTGATTTTAGGAACAGGGAGATGGAAAAAGCAGCTTGGTCGGTCCTCTTACTCCCAAGTTAGAGCACTGCGTGTGCACGGAGCAATGTACTGTGACACCCTATATGAGTGGTGTCTTAACTAATACTATTCCTATCAGTTTAATCCCTGTTACGTCCCCTATCCGGGGACATGTATCGAATTGATTAACCATTGTCGAATTAACAAACCATTACGACATCCTGAAATAATTTAGTTCTGAGCTTTGTACTTGCTTTGTATTGGAATTGATGGGAATTTTTTTAATTGTCTGCATTATTTCTAATAAACTATTAAGAGACTTTATTATAATTTTTTCATAAAAAAAAGAAAAAGAAAATTAATGGTTTTTCTATGAAAAATTATCCAGCGATCGCTTTTGGTCTGATCATAATGAAGCAACAGCCTTATCATCTGGGGTGTGGCAACATTGCCAACACACTCATAGAGGTGATGATCGCTTTATTGTGATACGCAAGCCCCTTCACCACAACAAGGTACCGATCGCAAAGGGAAATTGACACATTTATGTGCCTTTTTTTTGTTTTGTTTTTGCAGCCACAGTGCAGCACCAGAGGCCAGAAAAATTAGGCATGTACACATGCCTGAAAAATCAGGTATTGTTGCAGCCGCTGCTGTAGCAGCAGCCGGAAAAATTGATGTTTTCCAGGCAGAAAGGTGACTAAAACATTGCGGCTTGAACCCTAGTTAGTGGCGGAGAATTCACGAAAGTCATCCGGTAGGCAGACATAAAATACAGCAGCATGGGGACCATTTTGAGGCCAAGGCCTGTCATCAGGCCTTTTGTTAGTCAAACGTATCCCCCACTGTCAGTCCCTTTCAGGATCCATGCCTCATTCATCTTAATGAAGGTGAGGTAATCAACACTTTTTTGACCGAGGCGACTTCTCTTGTCAGTGACAATGCCTCCTGCTGCACTGAAGGTCCTTTCTGACAGGACACTTGAAGCGGGGCAGGCCAGAAGTTCTATCGCAAACTGGGATAGCTCAGGCCACAGGTCAAGCCTGCACATCCAGTAGTCAAGGGGTTCATCGCTCCTCAGAGTGTCGATATCTGCAGTTAAGGCGAGGTAGTCTGCTATCTGTCGGTCGAGTCGTTCTCTAAGGCCGGATCCTGAAGGGCTGTGGCGATGTGTAGGACTGAAAAATCTCTGCATGTCCTCCATCAACAAGACATCTGTAAAGCATCCTGTCCTTGCCGCCGTGGTCGTGGTAGGAGGAGGATTACTTTCACCTCTTTCCCAGTTAGATTCCCGTTGTGCTGTGACATCCCCCTTATAAGCTGTGTAAAGCATATTTTTTAGTTTGGTTTTGAACTGCTGCATCCTTTCCGACTTTCTGTAATTTGGCAACATTTCCGCCACTTTCTGCTTATACTGGGGGTCTAGTAGCGTGGCCACCCAGTACAGGTCGTTCTCCTTCATCCTTTTTATACAAGGGTCCCTCAACAGACATGATAGCATGAAAGACCCCATTTGCACAAGGTTGGATGCCGAGCTACTCATTTCCCGTTCCTCGTCCTCACTGATGTCATTGACGGTCTGGTATTGGTGACCACAACTCTTCCTCTTCACGCTCATCTACAGCCTGATCCAGCACTCTTCGCAGGGCACGCTCCAGGAAGAAAACAAATGGGATGAGGTCGCTGATGGTGCCTTTGGCGCGACTGACTAGGTTTGTCACCTCCTCAAAAGGACGCATGAGCCTACAGGCATTGCGCATGAGTGTCCAGTAACGTGGCAAAAAAATCCCAGCTCCGCAGAGGCTGTCCTAGCACCCCGGTCATACAAATACTCGTTGATGGTTTTTTCTTGTTGGAGCAGGCGGTCGAAGATTAGGAGTGTTGAATTCCAACGTGTCGGGCTGTCGCAAATCAAGCGCCTCACTGGCATGTTGTTTCGCCGCTGAATATCGGAAAAGTGCGCCATGGCCGTGTAGAAACGCCTGAAATGGCCACACACCTTCCTGGCCTGCTTGAGGATGTCCTGTAAGCCTGGGTACTTAGACACAAAGCGTTGTACGATCAGATTCAACACATGGGCCATGCACGGCACATGTGACAACTTACCCAAATTCAATGCCGCCAACAAATTGCTTTCATTGTCACACACCACTTTGCCAATCTCCAGTTGGTGCGGGGTCGGCCACTGATCCACCTGTGTGTTCAGAGCGGACAGGAGTGCTGGTCCGGTGTGGCTCTCTGCTTTCAGGCAAGTCAACCCCAAGACAGCGTGACACCGTCATATCCGGGATGTGGAATAGCCCCTGGAGAGCTGGGGGGATTCAATTGATGTGCAGCCAGACACTGCAGCAGAAGAGGACTCAGCCGAGGAGGTTATCGAAGAGGATGGAGTAGGAGGAGTAGGAGGAGTAGAGGAGGTGGCAGTAGGCCTGCCTGCAAGTCGTGGCGGTGTCACCAACTTCGCTGCAGAGCCACGCATTCAATGTTTGTCAGCCGTCAGCAGGTTGACCCAATGCGCAGTGTACGTGATATACCTGCCCTGACCGTGCTTTGCAGACCAGGTATCAGTGGTCAGATGGACTGTTGCCCAAACACTGTATGCCAGAGATGCCATGACTTCCTTTTCAATAGCAGAGTAGAGGTTTGGGATTGCTTTTTTTGGAAAAAAAATCGTCCGGGTACCTTCCACTGTGGTGTCCCAATAGCGACAAATTTCTTGAAGGCCTCAGACTCCACCAGCTGGTATGGTAAAAGCTGGCGTTCTAAGAGTTCCGTCAAGCCAGCTGTCAGATGCTGGGCAAGGGGGTGACTCTGTGACATTGACTTCTTACGCTCAAACATTTCCTTGACAGACACCTGACTGTGGGCAGATAAGATGGAACTGCTGAAGGTGAGAGGCGGAGTGGCGGGTAGTTGAGAGGGGGCAAGGAGGACACAGTGGTTGACGTGGCTGAAGATGCTGGACCAGGAGGAGGATGGTGGCTTTGAGTTTGTGTGCTGCTTGTACTCATGTGTTGATCCCATTGGTGTTTGTGATGTGAGATCATGTGCCTTCGCAAAGCAGTTGTACCGAGGTGGGTGTTGGACTTCCCACGACTCAGTTTCTTTTGGCACAGGTTGCAAATGGCATTGCTGTTATCAGAGGCAGACACACAAAAAAAATGCCACACTGCTGAGCTTTGCAATGACGGCATTCTTGTGGTGGCAATAGCATGCGTTGATTGGCGTGCTGTCTGGCTGACCCCGGGTGCCCATACATGCTGTCTGACTGTGCCACTAGCTCCTTGCGACGACCTCCCCCTGCTTCCAACTCGTCTCCTCCTTCTCTCTGTCTCCCCTTCTGAACTTTCTCCCTCTTCTTCTTCTCTTCGAGCAGGCACCGACGTGGCATCCACGGACACATCGTCATCATCAACCACTTCACTTGTATCTGACACCTCAGCAAAGGAAGCAGCAGCGGGTACAACATCATCGTCATCACACTGTACGTCCATGTGTGTAATCCTGCCTAAATGAGACATATCCCTGTTATCTACATCCTCTGGCAATAATGGTTGCACATCACTAATTTCATCCAAATGATGTGTAAATAACTCCTCTGATGGATCAAGTAAAGCGGCTGTGGTGGCTGTGGTGGTGACGCAGGCGGGAGAGTGGTAACTTGAGAGCAGGTGACCGAAGCTGTGCTGGAGGAGGATGGTGCGTCAAGGTTCTTAGCGGAAGCTGTTGAAGATTGGGTGTCCTGTGTAAGCCAGTCAACTATGTTCTCAGAATTTTTCGGGTTTAGGGTACGTGGTCTCTGAACACTGGGCACTATTCCAGGGCCAGTGGAAATCACAGCACCACGACCACGACGGCCCCTGCGGGGTGGCCTGCCTCTACCTGTCATTTAAAAAAAAATAAGTGGTACTATGTGTCTTGCACCCTATATAAGTGGGGCCTGACACACACTGGCTTGCAACTGTGATTATATCACAGAGAAAAAATAAATTGACTTTTTTTTTATCTGCAATGTATTGTGACACCCTGTAACGGTATGAGTGGTGGCCTGGCCAGTGGGCACAGTACAGTCTGTGCGGGTCTGACACACACTGGCTTGCAACTGCAATTATATCACAGAGAAAAAATAAATTAACTTTTTTTTTTATCTACAAGGTACTGTGACACCCTATATGAGTGGTGTGCACACAGTACAGTCTGTGGGCCTGTACACACAGGCAGGCAACTGCAATATATACATATATATATATATATATATATATATATATTTTAAAAAAATATATATATATATTTTTATATATATATATATATATATATATATATATATATATATATAAAGCAGACTGATGTACCAGCCCTAAAAAGGGCCTTTTTGGGGTGCTGTCAGGACGCTGGCCTTAAAGCAGATGAGTCTGTGGATACAGAACACTGCCCTAGCTAACGCTTTCCCTATTGAATCAGCAGACAGCTACACTCTCCCTCCTCTCACTAAGAATGCAGCTTCCGAATAAATCTAAAATGGATGCTGTCCAGGAGGTGGGAGGGTCTGGGAGGGAGGGTCTGCTGCTGATTGGCTGGAATGTGTCTGCTGACTGTGAGGTACAGGGTCAAAGTTTGCTCAATGATGATGTATAGGGGGTGGACCGAACGGAACATTACTAAAAATGTGCCAGTAAGTGTCCCCATTGAATGCCCCCATAATGTCCCAGTATCATAGTGCCATCTCCCCACCAATGTGCCAGTATCAAGTGCCTCTCTCCTTCCCACCCCCCATGTGCCAGTATCATAGTGCCAAACTCTTCCCATGTGCCAGTATCAGGTGCCAAACCCCCCCATGTGCCAGTTTCAAGTGTCTTTCTCCTCCCCCATGTCCCAGTATCATAGTGCCATCTCGCCCCCCCCCCAAAAGTGCCAGAATCAAGTGCCTCTCTCCTTCTCCCCCCCAATGTGCCAGTATCAAGTGCCTCTCTCCTTCCCCCCATGTGCCAGTACCATAGTGCCCTCCCCCCCATTTGCCAGTATCAAGTGCCTCTCTCCTTCCCACCCCCATGTGCCAGTATCATAGTGCCATCTCCCCCCTCCTAATGTGCCAGCATCAAGTGCCTCTCTCCTTCCCCCCATGTGCCAGTATCATAGTGCCATCTCCCCCCTGATGTGCCAGCATCATAGTGCCACCCCATGTGCCAGTATCAAGTGCCTCTTTCCATCCCACCCCCCATGTGCCAGTCTCATAGTGCCAACCCCCATGTGCCAGTATCAAGTGCCTCTCTCCTCCCCCCATGTCCCAGTATTATAGTGCCACCCCCCAAAAAAAAAATCCAGTATCAAATGCCTGTCTCCTTCCCCCAATGTGCCAGTATCATAGTGTCATATCTCCCCCCCAATGTGCCAGTATCATAGTGCCATCTCCCCCCCAATGTGTCAGTATCAAGAGCCTCTCTCCTTCCCCCCATGTGCCAGTATCATAGTGCCATCTCCCCCATGTGCCAGTATCAAGTGCCTCTTTCCTCCCCCCATGTGCCAGTATCATAGTGCGAACCTTCCCAATGTGCCAGTATCAAGTGCCTCTCTCCTTCATCTCCTTCCCCCCATGTGCCAGCATCATAGTGCCAAGACCCCCCCCCCATGTGCTTGTATCTAGTGCCTGCCGCTCCCCCCATGTAGCAGTAACAGTCCAGTATAAAAATAAAACATGTATACTTACCTCCATGTCAGCCTCTTCCTGCCTGTATGTCCATATATGGAGTTAGTGCTTGTGTATTCTAATTTAGCCTGTATTTCACAAAAGTTTCTGCAGTGATTCGAACCCACAACCTTTTGTACCCAAGGCAAGGCACTTAACCACACAGCTATAAGAACTGCATAGCTACTGGCTGAAAAAATACAAGACTTCTACTATAGACTCGTTTATAGCTTTGATAGCTAGTGTACATCCATACAAATGACAGCTCCTCCAGCGCACTCAGCTCTGCTATATCCCTATATATGATAGCTGCCCCAGCGCACTCAGCACTGTTATATCTCTATATATGATAGCTGTTCCAACACAACCAGCTCTGCTACATCTATACACAGGACAGGTGCCCCAGCACACCCAGCTTTGCTACATCTATACACATGACAGCTGCTCCAGCGCACTCAGCTCTACTATATCTCTATATATCTATCTACTGTATAGTAATACTTAGAGATATATAGATATAGCAAAGCTGAGTGTGCAGGGGCGGCAGCTGTCATGTGTATAGATGTAGCAGAGCTGGTTGTGCTGTGGCAGCTGTCATGTGTATAGATGTAGCAAAGCTGGGTGTGCTGGGGCACCTGTGCCATCTCCCCCCCCCCCAAAAAAAATATGTTCCAGTATCAATTGCCATCTCTCCCCCCAATGTGCCAGTATCATAGTGCCATCCCCCACATGTGCCAATATTAAGTGCCTCTCTCCTTCCCACCCACCCCACCACATGTGCCAGTATCATAGTACCATCCCCCCAATGTGCCAGTATTAAGTGCCTCTCTCCTTCCCACCCACCCCCACATGTGCCAGTATCATAGTGCCATCTCCCCCCCAATGTGCCAGTATCAAGTGCCTCTCTCCTTCCCCATGTCCAAATATCATATTGCCATCTCGCCACCCCAACAAAAGAGCCAGTATCAAGTGCCTCTCTCCTTCTCCCCCACAATGTGCCAGTATCAAGTGCCTCTCTCCTTCCCCCATGTGCCAGTATCATAGTGCCATCTCCCCCCCATGTGCCAGTATCAAGTGCCTCTCTTCTTCCCACCCCATGTGCCAGTATCATAGTGCCATCTCCCCCCGATGTGCCAATATCATAGTGCCACCCCCCATGTGCCAGTATCAAGTGCCTCTCTCCTTCTCCCCCACAATGTGCCAGTATCAAGTGCCTCTCTCCTCCCCCCATGTCGCACTATTATAGTGCCATCCCCCCCCAAAAAAAAGTTCCAGTATCAAGTGCCTGTCTCCTTCCCCCATGTGCCAGTATTATAGTGCCATCTCTCCCCCCAATGTGCCAGTATTAAGTGCCTCTCTCCTTCCCACCCACCCCCCACATGTGCCAGTATCATAGTGCCATCTCCCCCAAAATGTGCCAGTATCAAGAGCCTCTCTCCTTCCCCTATGTGCCAGTATCATAGTGCCATCTCCCCCCATGTGCCAGTATCAAGTGCCTCTTTCCTCCCCCATGTGCCAGTATCATGGTGCAAACCCCCCAATGTGCCAGTATCAAGTGCCTCTCTCCTTCCCCCCTATGTGCCAGCATCATAGTGCCAAGACCGCCCCCCCCCCCCCCCCAATGTGCTTGTATCAAGTGCCTCCCACTCCCCCCATGTGGCAGTAACATTCTGGTATAAAAAAAACATTTATACTTACCTCCATGTCAGCCTCTTCCGGCCTGTGTCCCGCGCTGTATTTCCATATATGGAGTCAGTGCTTGTGTATAGAGTTGAGCGAACACCTGGATGTTCGGGTTCGAGAAGTTCGGCCGAACTTCCCGGAAATGTTCAGGTTTGGGATCTGAACCCGACCCGAACTTCGTCCCGTACCCCATTGAAGTCAATGGGGACCCAAACTTTTCGGCACTAAAAAGGCTGTAAAACAACCCAGGAAAGGGCTAGAGGGCTGCAAAAGGCAGCAAAATGTAGTTAAATCCCCTGCAAACAAATATACATAGGGAAATGAATAAAAATAAAAATGAAATAAATAAAAATAAGCCAATATCAATTGAAGAGAGGTCCCATAGCAGAGAATCAGGCTTCATGTCACCCACCACTGGAGCAGGCCATTGTCGGATATTTCGGCCCTGGCACCTAGACAGAGGAGAGAGGTCCCATAGCAGAGAACCAGGCTTCATGTCATAGCAGAAAATCAGGCTTCATGTCATAGCAGAGAATCAGGCTTCATGTCACCCACCACTGGAACAGGCCATTGTCAGATATTTTTAAGCCCCGGCACCCAGACAGAGGAGAGAGGTCCCATAGCAGAGAATCAGGCTTCATGTCATAGCAGAGAATCATTCTTCATGTCATAGCAGAGAATCAGGCTTTATACCATAGCAGAGAATCATGCTTCATGTCACCCACCACTGGAACAGGCCATTGTCAGATAATTAGGCCCCGACACCCAGACAGAGGAGATAGGTCTTATTGCAGAGAATCAGGCTTCATGTCATAGCAGAGAATCAGGCTTCATGTCATAGCAGAGAATCATGCTTCACGTCACCCACCACTAGAACAGGCCATTGTCAGATATTTTGGCCCTGGCACCCAGACAGAGGATAGAGGTCCCATAGCAGAGAATCAGGCTTTATGTCATAGCAGAGAATCAGACTTCATGTCATAGCAGAGAATCAGGTTTCATGTCATAGCAATCAGGTTTCATGTCATAGCAGAGAATCAGGCTTTACGTCGCCCACCACTGGAACAGGCCATTGTCAGATATTTTGGCCCTGGCACCCAGACAGAGGAGAGAAGTCCCATTACAGAGAATCAGGCTTCATGTAACCCAACACTGGAACAGGCCACTATTAGATATTTTTACGCCCCGGCACCCAGATAGAGGAGGGAGGTCCTATAGCAGAGATTCAGGCTTCATGTCATAGCAGAGAATCAGGCTTCATGTCATAGCAGAGAATCAGGCTTCATGTCATAGCAGAAAATCAGGTTTCACGTCACCCACCACTGGAACAGGCCATTGTCAGATATTTTGGCCCTGGCACCCAAACAGAGGAGAGAGGTCCCATAGCAGAGAATCAGGCTTCATGTCATAGCAGAGAATAAGGCTTCACGACACCCAAAACTAGAACAGGCCATTGTCAGATATTTTGGCCCTGGCACCCAGACAGAGAAGAGAGGTACCATAGCAGAGAATCAGGCTTCATGTCATAGCAGAGAATCAGGCTTCATATCACCCACCACTGGAACAGGACACTATCAGATATTTTTAGGCCCCAACACTCAGACAGAGGAGAGAGGTCCCATAGCAGAGAATCAGGCTTCATGTCATAGCAGAGAATCAGGCTTCATTTCACCTAACACTGGAACAGGCCACTGTCAGATATTTTTAGGCCCCAGCACCCAGACAGAGAAGAGAGGTCCCATAGCAGAGAATCAGGCTTCATGTCATATCAGAGAATCAGGCTTCATGTCACCCACCACTGGAACAGGCCACTGTCAAATATTTTTAGGCCCCGGCACCCATACAGAGGAGAGAGGTCCCATAGCAGAGAATCAGGCTTCGTGTCATAGCAGAGAATTAGGCTTCAAGTCATAGCAGAGAATCAGGCTTCATGTCACCCACCACTAGAACAGGCCATTGTCAGATATTTTGGCCCTGGCACCCAGACAGAGGAGAGAGGTCCCATAGCAGAGAATCAGGCTTCATGTCATAGCAGAGAATCAGGCTTCACGTCACCCACCACTAGAACAGGCCATTGTCAGATATTTTGGCCCTGGCACCCAGACAGAGGAGAGAGGTCCCATTGCAGAGAATCAGGCTTCATGTCAAAGCAGATAATCAGGCTTCACGTCACCCACCACTGGAACAGACCATTGTCAGATATTTAGTCCCTGGCACCCAGACAGAGGAGAGAGGTCACATTGCAGAGAATCAGGCTACATGTCATAGCAGAGATAAAGGCTTCATGTCATAGCAGAGAATCAGGCTTCATGTCATAGCAGAGAATCAGGCTTCACGTCACCCACCACTGTAACAGGCCATTGTTAGATATTTTGACCCTGGCACCCAGACAGAGGAGAGAGGTCCCATAGCAGAGAATCAGGCTTCATGTCATAGCAGACCCACCACTGTAACAGGCCATTGTCAGATATTTTGGCCCTGGCACCCAGACAGAGGAGAGAGGTCCCATAGCAGAGAATCAGGCTTCATGTCATAGCAGAGAATCAGGCTTCATGTCATAGCAGAGAATAAGGTTTCATGTCATAGCAGAGAATCAGGCTTCACGTCACCCACCACTGGAACGGGCCATTGTCAGATATTTTGGCCCTGGCACCCAGACAGAGGAGAGAGGTCCCATAGCAGAGAATCAGGCTTCATGTCATTGCAGAGAATCAGGCTTTATGTCATAGCAGAGAATCAGGCTTCATGTCATAGCAGAGAATCAGGCTTCACGTCACCCACCACTGGAACAGGCCATAGTCAGATATTTTGGCCCTGGCACCCAGACAGAGGAGAGAGGTCCCATTGCAGAGAATCAGGCTTCATGTCACCCAACACCGGGACAGGCCACAATCAGATATTTTTAGGCCCCGGCACCCAGACAGAGGAGAGAGGTCCAATAGCAGAGATTCAGGCTTCATGTCATAGCAGAGAATCAGGCTTCACGTCTCCCACCACTGGAACAGGCCATTGTCAGATATTTTGGCCCTGGCACCAAGACAGAGGAGAGAGGTCCCACAGCAGAGAATCAGGCTTCATGTCATAGCAGAGAATCAGGCTTCATGTCACCCAACACTGGAACAGGCCACTGTCAGATATTTTTAGGCCCCGGCACCCAGACAGAGGAGAGAGGTCCCATAGCAGAGAATCAGGCTTTATGTCATAGCAGAGAATTAGGCTTCAAGTCATAGCAGAGAATCAGGCTTCACGTCACCCACCACTAGAACAGGCCATTGTCAGATATTTTGGCCCTGGCACCCAGACAGAGGAGAGAGGTCCCATAGCAGAGAATCAGGCTTCATGTCATAGCAGAGAATCAGGCTTCACGTCACCCACCACTAGAACAGGCCATTGTCAGATATTTTGGCCCTGGCACCCAGACAGAGGAGAGAGGTCCCATTGCAGAGAATCAGGCTTCATGTCAAAGCAGAGAATCAGGCTTCACGTCACCCACCACTGGAACAGACCATTGTCAGATATTTAGTCCCTGGCACCCAGACAGAGGAGAGAGGTCACATTGCAGAGAATCAGGCTACATGTCATAGCAGAGATAAAGGCTTCATGTCATAGCAGAGAATCAGGCTTCATGTCATAGCAGAGAATCAGGCTTCACGTCACCCACCACTGTAACAGGCCATTGTCAGATATTTTGACCCTGGCACCCAGACAGAGGAGAGAGGTCCCATAGCAGAGAATCAGGCTTCATGTCATAGCAGAGAATCAGGCTTCATGTCATAGCAGAGAATAAGGTTTCATGTCATAGCAGAGAATCAGGCTTCACGTCACCCACCACTGGAACGGGCCATTGTCAGATATTTTGGCCCTGGCACCCAGACAGAGGAGAGAGGTCCCATAGCAGAGAATCAGGCTTCATGTCATTGCAGAGAATCAGGCTTTATGTCATAGCAGAGAATCAGGCTTCATGTCATAGCAGAGAATCAGGCTTCACGTCACCCACCACTGGAACAGGCCATAGTCAGATATTTTGGCCCTGGCACCCAGACAGAGGAGAGAGGTCCCATTGCAGAGAATCAGGCTTCATGTCACCCACCACCGGGACAGGCCACAATCAGATATTTTTAGGCCCCGGCACCCAGACAGAAGAGAGAGGTCCAATAGCAGAGATTCAGGCTTCATGTCATAGCAGAGAATCAGGCTTCACGTCTCCCACCACTGGAACAGGCCAATGTCAGATATTTTGGCCCTGGCACCAAGACAGAGGAGAGAGGTCCCATAGCAGAGAATCAGGCTTCATGTCATAGCAGAGAATCAGGCTTCATGTCACCCAACACTGGAACAGGCCACTGTCAGATATTTTTAGGCCCCGGCACCCAGACAGAGGAGAGAGGTCCCAAAGCAGAGAATCAGGCTTCATGTCATTGCAGAGAATTAGGCTTCAAGTCATAGCAGAGAATCAGGCTTCACGTCACCCACCACTAGAACAGGCCATTGTCAGATATTTTGGCCCTGGCACCCAGACAGAGGAGAGAGGTCCCATAGCAGAGAATCAGGCTTCATGTCATAGCAGAGAATCAGGCTTCAAATCACCCACCACTGGAACAGGCCATTGTCACATATTTAGGCCCCGGCACCCAGACAGAGGAGAGAAGTCCCATTGCAGAGAATCAGGCTTCATGTCACACAACACTGGAACAGGCCACTATCAGATATTTTTAGGCCCCGGCACCCAGACAGAGGAGAGAGGTCCTATAGCAGAGATTCAGGCTTCATGTCATAGCAGAGAATCAGGCTTTATGTCATAGCAGAGAATCAGGCTTCATGTCATAGCAGAGAATCAGGCTTCACGTCACCCACCATTGGAACAGGCCATTGTCAGATATTTTTAGGCCCCGGCACCCAGACAGAGGAGAGAGGTCCCATAGCAGAGAATCAGGCTTTATGTCATAGCAGAGAACCAGGCTTCATGTCATAGCAGAGAATCAGGCTTCACGTCACCCACCACTAGAACAGGCCATTGTCAGATATTTTGGCCCTGGCACCCAGACAGAGGAGAGAGGTCCCATTGCAGAGAATCAGGCTTCATGTCAAAGCAGAGAATCAGGCTTCACGTCACCCACCACTAGAACAGACCATTGTCAGATATTTAGTCCCTGGCACCCAGACAGAGGAGAGAGGTCACATTGCAGAGAATCAGGCTACATGTCATAGCAGAGATAAAGGCTTCATGTCATAGCAGAGAATCAGGCTTCATGTCATAGCAGAGAATCAGGCTTCACGTCACCCACCACTGTAACAGGCCATTGTCAGATATTTTGACCCTGGCACCCAGACAGAGGAGAGAGGTCCCATAGCAGAGAATCAGGCTTCATGTCATAGCAGACCCACCACTGTAACAGGCCATTGTCAGATATTTTGGCCCTGGCACCCAGACAGAGGAGAGAGGTCCCATAGCAGAGAATCAGGCTTCATGTCATAGCAGAGAATCAGGCTTCATGTCATAGCAGAGAATAAGGTTTCATGTCATAGCAGAGAATCAGGCTTCACGTCACCCACCACTGGAACGGGCCATTGTCAGATATTTTGGCCCTGGCACCCAGACAGAGGAGAGAGGTCCCATAGCAGAGAATCAGGCTTCATGTCATTGCAGAGAATCAGGCTTTATGTCATAGCAGAGAATCAGGCTTCATGTCATAGCAGAGAATCAGGCTTCACGTCACCCACCACTGGAACAGGCCATAGTCAGATATTTTGGCCCTGGCACCCAGACAGAGGAGAGAGGTCCCATTGCAGAGAATCAGGCTTCATGTCACCAAACACCGGGACAGGCCACAATCAGATATTTTTAGGCCCCGGCACCCAGACAGAAGAGAGAGGTCCAATAGCAGAGATTCAGGCTTCATGTCATAGCAGAGAATCAGGCTTCACGTCTCCCACCACTGGAACAGGCCAATGTCAGATATTTTGGCCCTGGCACCAAGACAGAGGAGAGAGGTCCCATAGCAGAGAATCAGGCTTCATGTCATAGCAGAGAATCAGGCTTCATGTCACCCAACACTGGAACAGGCCACTGTCAGATATTTTTAGGCCCCGGCACCCAGACAAAGGAGAGAGGTCCCAAAGCAGAGAATCAGGCTTCATGTCATTGCAGAGAATTAGGCTTCAAGTCATAGCAGAGAATCAGGCTTCACGTCACCCACCACTAGAACAGGCCATTGTCAGATATTTTGGCCCTGGCACCCAGACAGAGGAGAGAGGTCCCATAGCAGAGAATCAGGCTTCATGTCATAGCAGAGAATCAGGCTTCAAATCACCCACCACTGGAACAGGCCATTGTCACATATTTAGGCCCCGGCACCCAGACAGAGGAGAGAAGTCCCATTGCAGAGAATAAGGCTTCATGTCACACAACACTGGAACAGGCCACTATCAGATATTTTTAGGCCCCGGCACCCAGACAGAGGAGAGAGGTCCTATAGCAGAGATTCAGGCTTCATGTCATAGCAGAGAATCAGGCTTTATGTCATAGCAGAGAATCAGGCTTCATGTCATAGCAGACAATCAGGCTTCACGTCACCCACCATTGGAACAGGCCATTGTCAGATATTTTTAGGCCCCGGCACCCAGACAGAGGAGAGAGGTCCCATAGCAGAGAATCAGGCTTCATGTCATAGCAGAGAACCAGGCTTCATGTCATAGCAGAGAATCAGGCTTCACGTCACCCACCACTAGAACAGGCCATTGTCAGATATTTTGGCCCTGGCACCCAGACAGAGGAGAGAGGTCCCATTGCAGAGAATCAGGCTTCATGTCACCCAACACCGGGACAGGCCACAATCAGATATTTTTAGGCCCCGGCAGCCAGACAGAGGAGAGAGGTCCCATAGCAGAGATTCAGGCTTCCTGTCATAGCAGAGAATCAGGCTTCAAGTCATAGCAGAGAATCAGGCTTCACGTCACCCACCACTAGAACAGGCCATTGTCAGATATTTTGGCCCTGGCACCCAGACAGAGGAGAGAGGTCCCATAGCAGAGAATCAGGCTTCATGTCATAGCAGAGAATCAGGCTTCAAATCACCCACCACTGGAACAGGCCATTGTCACATATTTAGGCCCCGGCACCCAGACAGAGGAGAGAAGTCCCATTGCAGAGAATCAGGCTTCATGTCACACAACACTGGAACAGGCCACTATCAGATATTTTTAGGCCCCGGCACCCAGACAGAGGAGAGAGGTCCTATAGCAGAGATTCAGGCTTCATGTCATAGCAGAGAATCAGGCTTTATGTCATAGCAGAGAATCAGGCTTCATGTCATAGCAGAGAATCAGGCTTCACGTCACCCACCTTTGGAACAGGCCATTGTCAGATATTTTTAGGCCCCGGCACCCAGACAGAGGAGAGAGGTCCCATAGCAGAGAATCAGGCTTCATGTCATAGCAGAGAACCAGGCTTCATGTCATAGCAGAGAATCAGGCTTCACGTCACCCACCACTAGAACAGGCCATTGTCAGATATTTTGGCCCTGGCACCCAGACAGAGGAGAGAGGTCCCATTGCAGAGAATCAGGCTTCATGTCAAAGCAGAGAATCAGGCTTCACGTCACCCACCACTGGAACAGACCATTGTCAGATATTTAGTCCCTGGCACCCAGACAGAGGAGAGAGGTCACATTGCAGAGAATCAGGCTACATGTCATAGCAGAGATAAAGGCTTCATGTCATAGCAGAGAATCAGGCTTCATGTCATAGCAGAGAATCAGGCTTCACGTCACCCACCACTGTAACAGGCCATTGTCAGATATTTTGACCCTGGCACCCAGACAGAGGAGAGAGGTCCCATAGCAGAGAATCAGGCTTCATGTCATAGCAGACCCACCACTGTAACAGGCCATTGTCAGATATTTTGGCCCTGGCACCCAGACAGAGGAGAGAGGTCCCATAGCAGAGAATCAGGCTTCATGTCATAGCAGAGAATCAGGCTTCATGTCATAGCAGAGAATAAGGTTTCATGTCATAGCAGAGAATCAGGCTTCACGTCACCCACCACTGGAACGGGCCATTGTCAGATATTTTGGCCCTGGCACCCAGACAGAGGAGAGAGGTCCCATAGCAGAGAATCAGGCTTCATGTCATTGCAGAGAATCAGGCTTTATGTCATAGCAGAGAATCAGGCTTCATGTCATAGCAGAGAATCAGGCTTCACGTCACCCACCACTGGAACAGGCCATAGTCAGATATTTTGGCCCTGGCACCCAGACAGAGGAGAGAGGTCCCATTGCAGAGAATCAGGCTTCATGTCACCCAACACCGGGACAGGCCACAATCAGATATTTTTAGGCCCCGGCACCCAGACAGAAGAGAGAGGTCCAATAGCAGAGATTCAGGCTTCATGTCATAGCAGAGAATCAGGCTTCACGTCTCCCACCACTGGAACAGGCCAATGTCAGATATTTTGGCCCTGGCACCAAGACAGAGGAGAGAGGTCCCATAGCAGAGAATCAGGCTTCATGTCATAGCAGAGAATCAGGCTTCATGTCACCCAACACTGGAACAGGCCACTGTCAGATATTTTTAGGCCCCGGCACCCAGACAGAGGAGAGAGGTCCCAAAGCAGAGAATCAGGCTTCATGTCATTGCAGAGAATTAGGCTTCAAGTCATAGCAGAGAATCAGGCTTCATGTCACCCACCACTGGAACAGGCCATTGTCAGATATTTTTAGGCCCCAGCACCCAGACAGAAGAGAGAGGTCCCATAGCAGAGAATCAGGCTTCGTGTCATAGCAGAGAATCAGGCTTCATGCCATAGCAGAGAATCATGCTTCATGTCACCCACCACTGGAACAGGCCATTGTCAGATATTTTTAGGCCCCAACACCCAGACAGGGGAGAGAGGTCCCATAGCAGAGAATCAGGCTTTATGTCACCCAACACTGGAACAGGCCACTGTCAGATATTTTCAGGCCCCGGCACCCAGACAGAGGAGAGAGGTCCCATAGCAGAGAATCAGGCTTCATGCGATATCAGAGAATCAGGCTTCATGTCACCCACCACTGGAACAGGCCATTGTCAGATATTTTTAGGCCCCAGCACCCAGACAGAGGAGAGAGGTCCCATAGCAGAGAATCAGGCTTCATGTCATAGCAGAGAATCATGCTTTATGTCATAGCAGAGAATCAGGCTTCATGTCACCCACCACTGGAACAGGCCATTGTCAGATATTTTTAGGCCCCGGCAGCCAGACAGAGGAGAGATGTCCCTTAGCAGAGAATCAGGCTTCATGTCATAGCAGAGAATCAGGCTTCATGTCATAGCAGAGAATCAGGCTTCATGTCACCCACCACTGGAACAGGCCATTGTCAGATATTTTTAGGCCCCAGCACCCAGACAGAGGAGAGAGGTCCCATAGCAGAGAATCAGGCTTCGTGTCATAGCAGAGAATCAGGCTTCATGCCATAGCAGAGAATCATGCTTCATGTCACCCACCACTGGAACAGGCCATTGTCAGATATTTTTAGGCCCCAACACCCAGACAGGGGAGAGAGGTCCCATAGCAGAGAATCAGGCTTCATGTCATAGCAGAGAATCAGGCTTCATGTCACCCAACACTGGAACAGGCCACTGTCAGATATTTTCAGGCCCCGGCACCCAGACAGAGGAGAGAGGTCCCATAGCAGAGAATCAGGCTTCATGCGATAGCAGAGAATCAGGCTTCATGTCACCCACCACTGAAACAAGCCATTGTCAGATATTTTTAGGCCCCAGCACCCAGACAGAGGAGAGAGGTCCCATAGCAGAGAATCAGGCTTCATGTCATAGCAGAGAATCATGCTTTATGTCATAGCAGAGAATCAGGCTTCATGTCACCCACCACTGGAACAGGCCATTGTCAGATATTTTTAGGCCCCGGCAGCCAGACAGAGGAGAGATGTCCCTTAGCAGAGAATCAGGCTTCATGTCATAGCAGAGAATAATGCTTTATGTCATAGCAGAGAATCAGGCTTCATGCCATAGCAGAGAATCATGCTTCATGACACCCACCACTGGAACAGGCCATTGTCAGATATTTTTAGGCCCCAGCACCCAGACAGAGGACAGAGGTCTCATAGAAGAGAATCATGCTTCATGTCACCCATCACTGGAACAGGCCACTGTCAGATATTTTTAGGCCCCGGCACCCAGACAGAGGAGAGGTTCATTCAACTTTGGGTTGCCCCGCAATATAATGGTAAAATGAAAATAAAAATATTATTGAATGTGGAAGTACCCTGGAGTACAATAATATATGGTTAAGGGGAGGTAGTTATAAATGTCTAATCTGCACAAGGGATGGACAGGTCCTGTGGGATCCATGCCTGGTTCATTTTTATGAACGTCAGCTTGTCCACATTGGCTGTAGACAGGCGGCTTTGTTTGTCTGTAATGACGCCCCCTGCCATGCTGAATACACGTTCAGACAAAACGCTGGCCGCCGGGCCAAGGCATAAAAGTCTAGCTCTGGCCACGTGGACAATTTGGAGACCCAGAAGTTGAATGGGGCCGAACCATCAGTCAGTACGTAGAGGGGTGTGCACACGTACTGTTCCACCATCTTAGTGAAATGTTGCCTCCTGCTAACACGTTTCGTATCAGGTGGTGGTGCAGTTAGCTGTGGCGTGTTGACAAAAGTTTTCCACATCTCTGCCATGCTAACCCTGCCCTCAGAGGAGCTGGCCATGACACAGCTGCGTTGGCGACCTCTTGCTCCTCCCCTGCCTTCGCCTTGGGCTTCCACTTGTTCCCCTGTGACATTTGGGAATGCTCTCAGTAGCACGTCTACCAATGTGCGCTTGTACTCGCGCTTCTTTCTATCACGCTCCAGTGCAGAAAGTAAGGTGGGCACATTGTCTTTGTACCGGGGATCCAGCAGGGTGGCAACCCAGTAGTCCGCACACATTAAAATGTGGGCAACTCTGCTGTCGTTGCGCAGGCACTGCAGCATGTAGTGGCTCATGTGTGCCAGGCTGCCCAGAGGTAAGGACAAGCTGTCCTCTGTGGGAGGCGTATCGTCATCGTCCTGTGTTTCCCCCCAGCCACGCACCAGTGATGGGCCCAAGCTGCGTTGGGTGCCACCCCGCTGTGAACATGCTTCATCCTCATCCTCCTCCACCTCCTCCTCATCCTCCTCGTCCTCCAGTAGTGGGCCTCTGCTGTTGCAAAAAACCTCCCTCTGAGTCACTTCGAAGAGACTGCCCTGAAAGTGCTAAATATGACCCCTCTTCCTCCTCCTGCTCCTGGGCCACCTCCTCTTCCATCATCAAGTGTTTTCTCAAGGAGACATAGAAGTGGTATTGTAACGCTGATAACGGCGTAATCGCCACTGGCAATGTTGGTGGAGTACTCAAAACAGCGCAACAGGGCACACAGGTCTCGCATGGAGGCCCAGTCATTGGTGGTGAAGTGGTGCTGTTCCGCAGTGCAACTGACCCGTGCGTGGTGCAGCTGAAACTCCACTATGGCCTGCTGCTGCTCGCACAGTCTGTCCAGCATGTGCAAGGTGGAGTTCGACCTAGTGGGCACGTCGCATATGAGGCGGTGAGCGCGAAGGCCGAAGTTACGCTGTAGCGCAGACAGGCGAGCAGCGGCAGGATGTGAATGCCGGAAGAGCGAACAGACGGCCCGCACTTTATGCAGCAGCTCTGACATGTCGGGGTAGTTGTAAATGAACTTCTGCACCACCAAATTCAGCACATGCGCCAGGCAAGGGATGTGCGTCAAACCGGCTAGTCCCAGAGCTGCAACGAGATTTTGCCCATTATCGCACACCACCAGGCCAGACATGAGGCTCACCGGCAGCAAACACTCGTCGGTCTGTTGTCCTATACACCGCCACAACTCCTGTGCGGTGTGGGGCCTGTCCCCCAAACATATGAGTTTCAGAATGGCCTGCTCACGTTTACCCCGGGCTGTGCTGAAGTTGGTGGTGAAGGTGTGTGGCTGACTGGATGAGCAGGTTGAGGAAGAGGAGCAGGAAGCCGAGTAGGAGGAGGCAACAGGAGGCAAAGAATGTTGCCCTGCGATCCTTGGCGGCGGAAGGACGTGCGCCAAAAGCTCTCCGCCTGCGGTCCAGCCGCCACTACATTTACCCAGTGTGCAGTTAGGGAGATATAGCGTCCCTGGCCGTGCTTACTGGTCCACGTATCTGTGGTTAGGTAGACCTTGCCACAGATGGCGTTGCACAGTGCACACTTGATTTTATCAGATACTTGGTTGTGCAGGGAAGGCACGGCTCTCTTGGAGAAGTAGTGGCGGCTGGGAACAACATACTGTGGGACAGCAAGCGACATGAGCTGTTTGAAGCTGTCTGTGTCCACCAGCCTAAATGACAGCATTTCATAGGCCAGTAGTTTAGAAATGCTGGCATTCAGGACCAGGGATCGAGGGTGGCTAGGTGGGAATTTACGCTTTCTCTCAAATGTTTGTGAGATGGAGAGCTGAACACTGCCGTGTGACATGGTTGAGATGCTTGGTGATGGAGGTGGTGGTGTTGGTGGTACATCCCCTGTTTGCTGGGCGGCAGGTGCCAACGTTCCTCCAGAGAGAGCAGCAGAAGAGGCCGAGGCGGCAGCAGCAGAAGAGGTAGCAGGGGGAGCCTGAGTGAGTTCCTTGTTTTTAAGGTGTTTACTCCACTGCAGTTCATGCTTTGCATGCAGGTGCCTGGTCATTCAGGTTGTGCTAAGGTTCAGAACGTTAATGCCTCGCTTCAGGCTCTGATGGCACAGTGTGCAAACCACTCGGGTCTTGTCGTCAGCACATTGTTTGAAGAAGTGCCATGCCAGGGAACTCCTTGAAGCTGCCTTTGGGGTGCTCGGTCCCAGATGGCGGCGGTCAGTAGCAGGCGGAGTCTCTTGGCGGCGGGTGTTCTGCTTTTGCCCACTGCTCCCTCTTTTGCTACGCTGTTGGCTCGGTCTCACCACTGCCTCTTCCTCCAAACTGTGAAAGTCAGTGGCACGACCTTCATTCCATGTGGGGTCTAGGACCTCATCGTCCCCTGCATCGTCTTCATCCCTGACCTGCTGTTCAGTCTGCACACTGCAGAAAGACACAGCAGTTGGCACCTGTGTTTCGTCATCATCAGAGACGTGCTGAGGTGATATTCCCATGTCCATCAGGAAACATAAGTGGTTGTGCGTCAGTGCATTCGCTGGGGAAGGTCTAGGTGGATGCCCTTGGGAAACCCTGCCAGCAGAGTCTTCAAACAGCATAAGAGACTGCTGCATAACTTGAGGCTCAGACAGTTTCCCTGATATGCATGGGGGTTATGTGACAGACTGATGGGCTTGGTTTTCAGGCGCCATCTGTGCGCTTTCTGCAGAAGACTGGGTGGGAGATAATGTGAACATGCTGGATCCACTGTCGGCCACCCAATTGACTAATGCTTGTACCTGCTCAGGCCTTACCATCCTTAGAACGGCATTGGGCCCCACCAAATATCGCTGTAAATTATGGCGGCTACTGGGACCTGAGGTAGTTGGTTCACTAGGATGTGTGGCTGTGGCAGAACGGCCACGTCCTCTCCCAGCACCAGAGGGTCCACTAACACCACCATGACCATGTCCGCGTCCCTTACTAGATGTTTTCCTCATTGTTACTGTTCACCACAATAAGAAAAAAATTATTTGGCCCAATGTATTGAATTCAAATTCAGGCCTTTTTTTACAGACACCTAACACTATCTGGCTATCTATTTAGGTACCGTATTACACTAATACAGGCACAGCAGTAATGACAGATTTAGCTGAATACAAATTGTAGGCCTAGTATTTAGGCGCTGGGTGACAGGTATCCCTTTTATGGACAGAATTAGACTTGGGAATGCACGGTAGCGTGTGAAGTTATTGTGGATGACCCTATCAGCACCTTCAATCTAATATACCCTTTTATGGATAGATTTAAAGTAAGCCTGATACAGCAGAAACCACTAATTTAGGGAATTGCTAAGTTGGGAATTGTATTTCAACCCAGAACAAAAACTGTGCTTTGACGGACACCAAATAACTTGACCAGCCACAGCAATAATGACAGATTTAGCTGAATATAAATTGTAGGCCTAGTATTTAGGCGCTGGATGACAGGTATACGTTTACGGAAAGAATTAGACTTGGGAATGCATGGTAGCGTGTGAAGTTATTGAGGATGACCCTATCAGCACCTTCAATGTAATATACCCTTTTATGGATAGATTTAAACTTGGCCTGCTACAGCGGGAAACCACTGATTTAGGGAATTACTAAGTTGGGAATTGTATTTCAACCCAGAAAAATATATATAATTTGCCAGACAGCAGACAGTATTACAATTGTCTAGCCACAGCTGAAACACCAGATTTAGGGTACTGCTATTTTTGCATTTGCATTTCACCCCTCAATAAAATAGTAAGCACAGCCAAGCCCCTGATATAGGATATAGCAAAAAATTTTACAGTGAACACTGTAAAAAAAATAAAAAATAAAAATTAGGTGTAAAAAAAAAAGCAATTTTTGTCACATTACATCACAAAAATTGCAACAGCAAGTGATCAAAATGGTGTATGCCCCCCAAAATAGTACCAATAAGACCATCACCTCATCTTGCAAAAAATGAGACCCTACCTGAGAGAATCGGTCAAAAAATAAAAAAAAGCTATGGCTCTCAGACTATGAGACACTAAAATATCATTATTTTGGTTTCAAAAATGCTATAATTGTGTAATATAAGTCACATGACCTAATCTCTCGCTGTAAAACGCTGTAAAAATAAAACTGGTGCCAAAACATCCTTTTTTTGTTACCTTGCCTCACAAAAAATGTAATATAGAGCAATAAAAAATCATATGTACCCCAAAATAGTACCAAAAAACTGTCACCTTATCCCGTAGTTTCCAAAATGTGGTCACTTTATTGAGTTTCTACTGTAGGGGTGTATCAGGGGGGCTTCAAATGGGACATGGCATCTAAAAACCAGTTCAGCAAAATTTGCCTTTCAAAAACCATATGGCGTTCCTTTCCTTCTGCGCCCTGCCGTGTGCCCGTACAGAAGTTTACGATCACATGTGGGGTGTTTTTGTAAACCGCAGAATAAGGATAATAAATATTGAGTTTTATTTGTCTGTTAACCCTTGCTTTGCTACTGGAAAAAATTGACTAAAATGTAAAATCTGCCAAAAAAGTGAAATTCTTGTGGAACACCTAAAGGGTTAAGAAAGTTTGTAAAACCAGTTTTGTATACCTTGAGGATTGTAGTTTCTAAAATAGGGTCATTTTTGGGTGGTTTCTATTATGTAAGCTTCACAAAAAGTAAGTTTTAGAAATTTTTCAAAAAATTTCAAGATTTGCTTCCATACTTCTAAGCCTTCTAACGTCCCCAAAAAATAAAATGTCATTTTCAAAATTATCCAAACATGAAGTGGACATATGGGGAATGTAATGTAATCACAAATTTTTAAGGAATTACTATCTATTGAAATAGAAATAGAAATTTGCTAATTTGCATTTTAAAAAAAAAAATTGGTAAATCTGGTATTTTATGAATAAAAAAGTTTTTTTTTTGCTTATTTTTACTGTTTTACTGTCATGAAGTACAATATGTGACGACAAAACAATCTCAGAATGGCCTGTATAAGTAAAAGCATTTTAAAGTTATTACCACATAAAGTGACACATGTCAGATTAGCAAAAAATGGCCTTGACAGGAAGGTGAAAACAGGCCTGGGGTTGAAGGGGTTAAGGCTGATGGATGTTTTGGGGGTTTTCTTTCTAGGGGTACCTCGGGGTCTCTGAAAACCATTCCAGCAAAATCAGCCTTCCGATAACAATGTGGCGCTCCTTTTCTTCTGAGCACTACAGTGTGCCCATACCGCAGGTTACAACCACATATGGGCTGTTTCTGTAAACTAATCTTGCAGAACAACTTTACAGGGTAATTTCCATCTCTTTCAATTAAAGTAAGTTCACTGCTTAATAGGACGGTTAAAATGAAAATAATAACAAAACTTTATTAAAGATAATTCTAAAAATACAGCTAATCCCTCTCTTTATGTTCAGAGATAGACAGAAGGAACCAAAGGTCAGCGGAACAATATATGTTCAACTGTCCCCCAGACTCACACCACAGATGTAATTTACACTGTTTATGGATGCGCACAGTGAAATACAATCTTTGCGGTCAGATCCCTCATTAGTACGTGATAGCAATGGACCAAGCCACTTTTTATGTTTCTTAAAGGCTGCGGTCCAGCTACCTACATGAAGCAGGGTTCCATTTAACTCCCCAGAATTGGTGTCTGTGTAGCTGGTAACCAGGGCAGATCTCCACTTGGGAGAACAAGCCCTCCTCGACGCATTTTTGTTTGCCCTATAACGGGCACTTCATCAGGAGCAATGGTTCTTTAAATGGTTGCCTAATGGTGGAGCGGCCATACCAGTGCAGATGCTGCTGTGCGATCCACGTGCAGTGTCCTCCACTTGTCTCCACCATTAGGCAACCATTTAAAGAACCAGTACCCACTTGCCCATTGCTCCTGCCAATATGAGACATAATAATCTTGAGCCAGGAGGTGAAGGTCTGAGTGGAGGAGGAGGGAAACATGGAGGTGTAGGTGTAAGAGGCAGGGATGGAAGCCAACACTGTTTGTTTGTTTGTTTGTTTGTTTGTTTTTTTCCACGTGTCCGTCAATTCTGTGTCAGGTTGCTAAGGGCAACTGCAGCTGCTATACAAAGTTCATCGAGTGCAATGGAGGAAATAATGAAGCAGCTAGTGCAGGCCAACGTGCAGCAACAACAGGGCATGGAGCAGCAGTGGATATTAAGAATACAGGCAGTGGATAAAAAGAGACAAGAAGAAGTTTTACATGTCCAACAGACCATGGTGCAGCAACAGCAGGCTCAGATGGAGGCCCAGGCTCGGCTTTGATGAGGACAGGGGTCCTAGATGTGACTTGGAGGAGCGACTTCAGAGAGGCTTTGAGGATGAAAATGGCCCTAGAAGGGGCTTTGAGGGTGAACATGGTCCATTCATGAAGTTAGCCTATGTCTCCCTCTTGTGGAGCATCTGAAGTAGATTTGGGGGCAATAAAGTTGCCCAGCAGTTTCCTGTATATTCAATTGTATATAAAGTGCAAGTGCTGCAAAAAATTACAAGCAAGAGGCACTCTGAAAAAGCCTGTATATCACATAAAGGTGGGCCTCATTCACATCGTGGTCCAATTGTTCAGGTAGTGGGACTCTTACAATAAAGCCTATGCACTAAGTGAAAAGGCCGCCGAAAATTACAAGGAACCGCCACTCCAAAACACCCTTTGTTACACATAAAGGAGGGCATCATACACACCCTTGAAAAATTATTATTGATGGCCTGCTGGTGACCCTCAAAAACATTTGGAATAAGAGCCTGCTGATTGGATGTTGTTGCCTTGCCCAGGGGTGTCGTTAGTTCAAAACATTCAGGGCTTGAGCCCCGGATGTTTTGACCAGTGCCCGAATGTTATGCTGGCAGAGCTGGCCGATCTGACTCTCCTGCGCTGCGCAGTGCTACTCTACACCGGCCACGCCATCCTAATCCGTATCCTGCAGTAACTGAACTTTAAATCAGCGTTCATCTCATTACTATCTTACACACTCAGCTCCAGAAACATGCAGCGCGGGCAGCGCTCGCTCACTGACGTCATGCGACTGCTCCTCCCACTAGGCGGTGCAAGCGCTTGACGTCAGTGAGTCAGCTCCACATGCACTGCCTGTTACTGGAGCGGAGTGTGTAAGTCAAGATAGTAATGAGATTTAAAGTTAAGTTACTTGAGGATACGGATTACTGAGGGGATGATCTGTGGGGTTGCCCAGATGGCTAGGCCCTTCACAGCAGTTAAAAATCCCGTTCAGCAGTCCCCCATTCACTGAAGGGGGGCTGCTGAAAGGGGTTAATAACTACTGTAAAGGAGGGACTGCTGAAAGGGGTTAAAGTACAAGGCAGGTGGGGGGATTATCTGTGGGGTTGCCCAGACGGCTAGGCCCTTCACAGTAGTTATTAACCCGTTTCAGCAGTCCTCCATTCACTGAAGGAGGGACTGCTGAAAGGGGTTAATATCTACTGTGAAGGCCACCCCAGGCGATGGGGGCGTGGATTCATGGGGTGGGGGGGGTGGCTTCACGGGGGCATGATACAATGGGCTTGTGCTCCGGATGTTTTCAGACCCTAGCAATGCCCCTGGCCTTGCCCTTTTCTTTCCAAATTGTGAACCACCCAGAGAGGGTGGGACAAGTTATGAAAGCTCAAGCATCCAAGGAAGGCAGGAGGCATACAGCAATTGCCCACTCCAAATTCGGGGAGGAAGTGATGATAAATAACAATAGAGCACTCCAAAGCGGCTCTGTTATGGAAGGAGTCCACTTTCCGGGGTCGGTGTTCGGGGTCGGGGTCGGTGTTCGGCGAGTTAATGGCGCGTTTTGGAAGGCTGCAGAGCAGCCAAACAACAAACATTTAACTCGTGAGCCCTTAGAAGCCATTACAGCCATGCCTACTAATGGCATATCTGTGATTGGCCAGTGCAGCATGTGACCCAGCCTCTATATAAGCTTGAGTCACGTAGCGCTGCACGTTACTCTGCTCTGATTAGTGTAGGGATAGGATACTGCTGCTCTAAAGTAGAGAATAGGAAAGAATATTTCATCAGAAGTGCTTGTTTAACTCAGCGATCTACAGCGATTTTGTTTTGTAGGTGCAGTGAACAATATTTTTACCCTGCCCTGAGCCCAGCGACACTGCAAAATAACCTTTTTGTGACAGTCAAATACAAGCTTTAAATACTGAAATTTTATTCTGGGTTTTAAAAAAATCACCCATTTTTGGCAATACCCCACATCTGGGGCCGTTAGTACATTTTTCATTGTGAAATACAAGCTTGATATAAAGCAATAATATTCTGGGTTTAAAAAAACCACCAATTTTTGCCCAAACCCGAGATCTGGGGCCTTTGCTGCATTTGTCAGTGTGAAATACAAGCGTTAGATACTGCTGTTATATTCTGTTATTAAAAAACACCCATTTTGGGCAAAATTCTAAATTTGCTGCCTTTTCTGCATCTGTCAGTGTGAAATACAAGCTTTAAATGCTGCAATAATATTCTGTAAAAAAAGAAACAAACACAAATTTTAAGCAAAATAGAAAATGTGTGACCTTTGCTGTATCTATCTGTGTTTCATACAAGCTAAATATACTGCAATAATATTCTAGGTTTAAAAAACACCCATGTTTGGCAATACCATACATCTGTGGCCTTTGTTGCATTTTTCATTGCGAAATACAGGCTTATAATAATGCAATAATATTTTGGGTTTAAAAAAAAATATAAAAAAAAATTTGGCAATACAATACACTACATCTGGGGCCTTAGCTGCATTTGTCAATGTGAAATACAAGCTTGTATTCCTGCTTAATATTTTGGGTTTAAAAAAAACACCAATTTCTGTCAATACCCTACATCTGGGGCCTTTGCTGCATTTGTCAATGTAAAAAACAAGCTTGAAATACTGCAATAATTTTCTGTTATTATAAAAAAACACCCATTTTGGGCAAAATAGTTAATATGCGGCCTTTGCTGCATCTATCTATGTGAAATACAAGCGTTAGAGACTGCTGGCATATTCTGTTATAAAAAAAAAAACATTTTGGGCAAAATACTTATTTTGAGGCATTTGCAGCATCTGTCAGTGTGAAATACAAGCTTGAAATACTGACATAATATTCTGTTATTAAAAGAACACCAGTTTTAGACAAAATACATAATTTGCGGCCTTTGCTACATCTATCTATGTGAAATACAACCTTGAAATACTGCAATAATATTCTGTTATCAAAAAACAACCATTTTGGGTAAAATACTAAATATGCAGCCTTTGCTGCATCTGTCAGTGTGAAATACAAGTTTTAAATATTGACATAATAGTCTGATTTTTTTTAAAAAACACCCAGTTTTGGTAAAACCCTATGTCTGGGGCCTTTGCTGCATTTGTCAGTGTGAAATACAAGCTTGAAATACTGTAATAATATTATTTTATAAAAAAAAAAACATTTTGGGCAAAATACAAAATTTGCAGCCTTTGCTGCATCGGTCAGTGTCAAGTACAAGCATTAGATACTGCTATTATATTCTGTTATTAAGTAAACACCCATTTTGGGCAAAATACTAAATTTTCAGTTTTTGCTGCATCTGTCAGTGTGAAATACAAGCATTAGATACTGATGTTATATGCCATTAAAAAAACAAACATTTTTGACAATATATTAAATTTGCAGCCTTTGCTGCATCTGTAGTGTGAAATACAAGTTTTAAATACTGCATTAATATTCTGTTATTGAAAAAACACCAATTTTTGGCAAAATATATTGTGAAATACAAGCTTTAAATACTGCAATAATATTCTGTTTTAAAAAAAACACCCATTTTGGGCAAAATAAATTATTTGCGGCCTTTGCTGTATCTGTCAATGTGAAATACAAGCTTGAAATCATGCAATAATATTCTGTCATGAAAAAACACCCATTTTAGCTAAAATGTTAAATTTGCGGCCTATAATGCACCTGTCTGTGTAAAATACCAGCTTGAAATACTGCAATAATATTTTGTTATTAGATAAACACACATTTTTTGGTAAAATACATAATTTGCGACCTTTGCTGCATCTGTTAATGTGAAACTCAAGCTTGAAATACTGCAATTATATTCTGGGTTTAAAAAAACACCCATTTTTGGTAATACCTCTGGGGCCTCTGCTGCATTTGTCAGTGTGAAATACAAGCTTGAAATACTGCAATAATAATATGCCATTAACAAAACAACCATTTGGGGTAAAAATGTGCGGCCTTTGCTGCATCTGTCAGTGTAAAATGTAAAATACAAGCTTGAAATACTGCCATAATATTCTGGGTTTAAAAAAAAAACACACATTTTTAGTAAAACCCTAGATCTGCGGCCTTTGCTGCATTTGTCAGTGTGAAAAACAAGCTTGAAAGACTGCAATAATAATCTGTTATGAAAATAACACCCATTTTGGGTAAAATACTAAATTTGCGACATTTGCTGCATTTGTCAGTGTGAAATACAAGCTTGATATCATACAATAATATTTTATTAGAAAAACACACATTTTGGGCAAAATACAAAATTTGCGGCCTTTTATGCATCTGTCGATGTGAAATTCATGCTTGAAATACTGCAATTATATTCTGGGTTTAAAAAAACTGGGGCCTTTGCTGAATTTTTCAGTGTGAAATACAAGCTTGAAAGACTGCAATAATATTCTGTTATGAAAAAAAAACACCTATTTGGGCAAAATACTAAATTTGCGGCCTTTGCTGCATCTGTCAGTTTGAAATACAAGCTTGAAATACTGCAATAATAATGTGTTATTAAAAAAAAACCACCCTTTTTGATCAAAATACAAAATTTGTGTCCTTTGTTGCATCTGTCAGTGTGAAATACAAGCTTGAAATACTGCCATAATATTCTAGGTTTAAAAATAAACCCATTTTGGGCAAAATACATAATTTGCGGCCTTAGCTGTATCTGTCAATGTGAAATACAAGCTTAAAGACCGGCGATAATATTCTGTTATAAAAAAACACCTATTTTAGGTAAAATCCCAAATTTGCGGCCTTTGCTTCATCTGTCAGTGTGAACTACAAGCTCAAAATACTGCAATAATAGTTTATTAGAAAAACACACATTTTGGGCAAAATACATAATTTGGGACCTTTCCTAAATCTGTCAATGTGAAATTCAAGCTTAAAATAATGCAATAATATTCTAGGTTTAAAAAACAATCATCTTTGGCAATATCTTACATCTGGGGTCTTTGCTGCATTTGTCCGCGTGAAATACAAGCTTGAAATGCTGCAATAATATTATTTTATTAAAAAAAAACACCCATTTTGGGCAAAATACTAAATTTGTGGCCTTTGCTTCATCTGGCAGTGGGGAATACAAGCTTAAAATACTGCCATAATACTCTGGGTTTGAAAAAAAAACAAAACATTTTTGGCATTACTCTACATATGGTGCCTTTGCTGCATTTGTCAGTCTGAAATACAAGCTTAACCACTTCAGCCCCTCTAGCTCAAACACCCTTAATGACCAGACCACTTTTTACACTTCTGCACTACACTACTTTCACCGTTTATTGCTCGGTCATGCAACTTGCCACCCAAATGAATTTTACCTCCTTTTCTTCTCACTAATAGAGCTTTCATTTGGTGGTATTTCATTGCTGCTGACATTTTTACTTTTTTTGTTATTAATCCAAATTTGTTCAAAAAAAAAAAAAATTTCACTTTCAGTTGAAATTTTTTTTTTTTTTAAAATGACATCCATATATAAATTTTTCGCAAAATTTATTGTTCTACATGTCTTTGATAAAAAAAAAATATGTTTGGGTAAAAAAAAAATGGTTTGGGTAAAAGTTATAGCATTTACAATCTGTGGTACAAAAATGTGAATTTCCGCTTTTTGAAGCAGCTCTGACTTTCTGAGCACCTGTCATGTTTCCTGAGGTTCTACAATGCCCAGACAGTAGAAAACCCCCACAAATGACCCCATTTCGGAAAGTAGACACCCTAAGGTATTCGCTGATGGGCATAGTGAGTTCATAGAACTTTTTATTTTTTGTCACAAGTTAGCGGAAAATGATGATTTTTTTTTCCTTACAAAGTCTCATATTCCACTAACTTGTGACAAAAAATAAAAACTTTCATGAACTCACTATGCGCATCATGAAATACCTTGGGGTATCTTCTTTCCAAAATGGGGTCACTTGTGGGGTAGTTACTGCCCTGGCTTTTTAGGGGCCCAAATGCGTGCAAAGTAGTTTGCAATCAAAATCTGTAAAAAATGGCCTGTGAAATCCAAAAGGTGCTCTTTGGAATATGGGCTCCTTTGCCCATCTAGGCGGCAAAAAAGTGTCACACATGTGGTATCGCCGTACTCAGGAGAAGTTGGGGAATGTGCTTTGGGGTGTCATTTTACATATACCCATGCTGGGTGAGATAAATATCTTGGTCAAGTGCCAACTTTGTATAAAAAAATGGGAAAAGTTGTTTTTTGCCGGGCATGTCGATTTCCTAGAATTTTTTATTTTTTGTCACAAGGACATAGGAGCTCCGCCCAACATCCATACCCACTTAGCTCGTATGCCCTGGCAAACCCGATTTCTCCATTCACATCAATCGATGTGGATGAATAAATCATTGCCGGGATTTTTTATTTTTTTTTTATATACAAAGTGTTTGCCAAAGCATATGAACACCGCCGCCTCCTCAGCTCATATGCCTCGGCAAACGTATCTTTTACTGCAGAGGAGAAATCTCGTCTTGCAGCGCCGCATACACCGACTTTTGTGTAATCTGACAGCAGCGCAATGCTTCTGTCAGAATGCACATCAGTGCTGCAGCTAGTCGATCGTTTGGTCCACCTGGAAGGTAAAAAAAACTAAACAAAAAAGAAAAAAACAGGCCGCAATGCAATAAATTTTATTAACTTTATAATAACCTTTGAACAGAATATATAAACTTTATTTAACTTTTGGAAATGAACGTCAACTTTTTTGCTTACTGGTGTTTTTTTTACCTTTATAGGACAAACCTCTCCTTCCCCATGGGACAATGTGCAAAGCGCAAATCGCCCAAAGATGTGGCGAAGTGCATTATGCACTTTGTCCCAGGTGAAAGGAGAGGTTTGCAACAGCTGTGTGTGAATGGGCCCTAATAGCCCTGTGTGCCTGTCCTGTGAGATCTGATCCCTATGCTAAGTGTACCTGTGTGTGGTACTTCCGGAAACACTCCCCTAAGCATAGGGCAGGGAGGTCAGGGCAGTCAGGACAGAAATAGCGGGTGTCACGCCTTATTCCACTCCTGCTACAGACATGACATATTTTTCGGGGTGACGGTTGGGTTGAGGTACCAGCAACGACATTGGGGAAATGTCGCTCGTGCAAACGGCTAACTACACTGGTAGATGGGGCCATGGAACCTCCTGGATACAGGAGGTTCTCGATGATCTCTTCCTGAAATTTGAGGAAGGATCCTGTTCTCCCAGCCTTACTGTAGAGAACAAAACTATTAAATATACAGACACCTTCTTATACCAGCGTCTGGTTCTGCGGGACACTAAATACGGAGCCAACATCTGGTCATTGAAGTCCACCCCTTCCATGTGACGGTTATAGTCGTGGACTGAGAGGGGCTTTTCAATGACACTGGTTGCTCACTCAATTTGGATTGTCGTGTCTGCGTGAATGGAGGAGAGCATGTAAACGTCATGCTTATCTCTCCATTTCACCGCGAGCAGTTCTTGGTTACACAAGGCAGCCCTCTCCCCCCTTGCAAGACGGGTGGTAACGAGCCGTTGGGGGAAGACCGCGTGACTAGTTCGCACGGTGCCACAGCAGCCAATCTTTTCTAGAAACAAATGCCTGAAGAGGGCCACACTTGTGTAGAAATTGTTCACATAAAGATGGTACCCCTTGCCAAATAAGGGTGACACCAAGTCCCAGACTGTCTTCCCACTGCTCCCCAGGTAGTCAGGGCAACCGACCGGCTCCAGGGTCTGATCTTTTTCCTCATAGATCCGAAATTTGTGGGTATAGCCTGTGGCCCTTTCACAGAGCTTATACAATTTGACCCCATACCGGGCTTGCTTGGGATGTATTGTTTGAAGCCAAGGTGCCCATTAAAATGTATTAGGGACTCGTCTACGCAGATGTTTTGCTCAGGGGTATACAAATCTGCAAATTACTGGTTGAAGCGGTCTATGAAAGGCCGAATTTTGTGGAGCCGGTCAAAAGCTGGGTGGCCTCTGGGATGGGAGGTGGTGTTGTCGCTAAAGTGCAGGAAACGCAAGATGGTCTCAAATCGTGTCCTGGACATAGCAGCAGAGAACATGGGCATGTGATGAATTGGGTTTGTGGACCAATATGACCGCAATTCATGCTTTTTGGTTAGACCCATGTTGAGGAGAAGGCCCAGAAAAATTTTAATTTCGGAAACTTGGACTGGTTTCCACCGGAAAGGCTGGGCATAAAAGCTTCCCGGGTTGGCAGATATAAATTAAGTGGCATACCGATTTGTTTCTGCCACAAAAAAGTCCAAGAGCTCCGCAGTCAAGAACAGCTAAAAAAATCCCAGGGCCGAACCGATCTGAGCTGTCTGAACCCGAACTCCAGACTGGGCGGTGAAAGGGGGAACTACAAGTGCGGCTGAAGTTGGAGACTGCCAATCAGGGTTTGCCAGCACCTCAGGGATTCTAGGGGCTCTACGGGCCTGTCTGTGCGGTGGCTGCGACGGGGCAACTGCACGTGCCACCGTACCAGCTTCAACTGCCCTTCTGGTGCTCGCCACTTCACCAGGTTGTACGGCAGTGCTGGTACTAGGTCCAGGTTGGGCTGCGTTGCTGGTGTATGCCTCACCATGTAATCCGACAGCACCAGCCCTACTCTGATGCCCTTGAAGCGGATCCTGCGCAACCTGTGGTCTAGCGACACGGGGCCGGGTACGCCTGGTGCTATCAGGGACCTCAACCTCCTCGTCCGAACTTTGAGTCAGGCTTCCACTGCTTTCTACAGGTTCATATTCTGACCCGCTAGATTCATCAGATGAGGGTTCCCATTCCTCATCCGACTGGTTCAGAAGCCTGTAGGCCTCTTCAGAAGAATACCCCATGTTTGACATTTGGGCTACAAAATTTAGGGGTATTCCCTGAGACTACCCAAGAAAAAAAGCAAGCCTGTCTTACAAATGGGAGGCTAGCAAAGTATTGGAGGCCGCTGCGGTTGATAAAAAATATCAAAACTGATTTTTTTATTGCTGCAGCGCGTGTAAAGTGAATGTGCAGTGATCAAAAAAAAATATATTTTTGTCACTGCGGCGGGGCGGGCTTGGGTGAACGCACGTGTGGGCGACCGATCAGGCCTGATCAGGCAAACACTGCGTTTTGGGTGGAGGGCGAACTAAGGTGACACTAATACTATTATAGATCTGACTGTAATCAGTTTTTATCACTTACAGATACTATAAAAGTACAAATGCTGGGCGCTAAACGATCGCTAAACTACCTAACCAAGGGGCCTAAACTATCCCTAAAACCTAACAGTCAATACCAGTAAAAAAAAAAAAAAAAGTGACAGTTTACACTGATCACTTTTTTCCATTTCACTAGTGATTGACAGGGGCAAGAAGGGGTGATCAAGGGGTTAATTGGGGTGCAGGGGGGTGATCTGGGGCTATGAGTGGTGTTTGGTGCTACTCACTCTGATGCCTGCTCCTCTGCTGAGACCAACCGAACAAAAGGACCAGCAGAGGAGCATGTGTTAAATGGCTTCTGATTTGAGATTTCAAAAATCGCCAGGCTGCCAGCAACGATCATTGGCTGGCAGGCTGCTGACAAAATTGTGCTTAAACTTTTGCCGGCCCGTGATGTGCATGCGCAGGCCGGCTCAGACCGAAATCTCGCGTCTCACGAGGAATGAATCGACCGCCTCCCGGACGCATCCGTGCGTTGAGCGGTCGGGAGGTAGTTAAAATACTGCAATAATATCCTGTTATTTAAAAAAGAAAACACCCATTTTGGATAAAATACAAAATTTGCAGCCTTTGCTGCATCTGTCTGTGTGAAATAGAAAATTTAAATACTGCAATAATATTGTTTTATTTAAAAAAAACACACATTTTGGGCAAAATACATAATTTGAGACCCTTGCTGCATCTGTCATTGTGAAATTCAAGCTTAAAATAATGCAATAATATTCTGTTATTTAAAAGAAAATTCAGTTTGGGGTAAAATACAAAATTTGCAGCCTTTGCTGCATCTGTCAGTGTGAAATACAAGAGTTAGATACTGCTGTTATATTCTGTTACAAAAAAACACCCATTTTGGGCAAAATACTAAATTTGCAGCCTTTGCTACATCTGTCGGTGTGAAATACAAGCTTTAAATACTGCAATAGCACAGATTTTGGGCAAAATGCATAATTTGCGGCCTCTGCTGCATCTGTCTAAGTGAAATACAAGCGTTAGATATTGCTGTTATATTCTGTTTTTAAAAATGACCAATTTGGGCCAAAATGTTTACTTTGCGGCCTTTGCTGCATCTGTCAGTATGAAATACATACTTAAAATACTGCAATAATATTGTTATGAAAAAACACCTATTTTGGTCAAAATACAAAATTTGCGGCCTTTGCTGCATCTGTCAGTGTGAAATACAAGCTTGAAACACTGCTGTTATATTCTATTAAAAAACACTCATTTTGGACAAAATACAAAATTTGAGGCCTGTGCTCGCATCTGTCAGTGTGAAATACAAGCTTTAAATACTGCATTAATATTCTGTTAGGAAAAAAACACCCATTTTGCATAAAATACATAATTTGCGGCCTTTGCTGCATTTGTCTGTGTGAAATACAAGCTTGAAATACTGCAATTATAGTCTGGGTTTAAAAAAATAAACAACGAGCATGATGGGGGTGATCCCCCCTATGGCAATAATAATGATGGGGGTGATCCCCCCCTCCCCTATGGCAATAATAATGATGGGGGTGATCCCCCCCCTATGACAAACGAGCATAATGGGGGTTATCCCCCCTCCCCTATGACAACGAGCATGATGGGGGGATTCACCCCCCCTATGGCAATAATAATGATGGGGGTGATCCCCCCTCCCCTATGGCAATAATAATGATGGGGGTGATCCCCCTCCCCTATGGCAATGATAATGATGGGGGTGATCCCCCCTATGGCAATAATAATGATGGGGGTGATCCCCCTCCCCTATGGCAATAATAATGATGGGGGTGATCCCCCCCCTATGGCAATAACAATGATGGGGTTGATCCCCCCTCCCCTATGGCAATAATAATGATGGGGGTGATCCCCCCCATGGCAATAATAATGATGGGGGGTGATCCCCTATATGGCAATAATAATGATGGGGGTGATCACCCCTCCCCTATGGCAATAATAATGATGGGGGTGATCCCCCCCTATGGCAATAATAATGATGGGGGTGAGCCCCCCCTATGGCAATAATAATGATGGGGGTGATCCCCCCTCCCCTATGGCAATAATAATGATGGGGGTGATCTCTTCTGATAGAGAGAATGTAAATTATCTAGCAGAAGAAATTTTGGTATTAAAGCAAAAAAGATATAATAAGTATAGATTATGCTCTTTACATTTTGCTCAAAATAATTTCATTGTCAATGCTGGTGGCCGTGCACTTTGTGACAGTGCAAAGCCAACCATATTTGAAAATTTACCAGATTCTGAGTGAAAAGTGCCTAAAACAAAAAGCAAAAGTTTCAGAACCATAATTAGACAACAGAGCATTATCATCTGAATCATTTGTAACATTAGAGTCTAGTGGTCAAACTTCTTCGGTTTCATACCATGAAAATCAACATGTTACAGACAATGTTGAAATTCCAACTTCCAAATTCATGGACGCTTGCACTCAGACAGATTTTGATCTGACCAATTCTATACTTATTGGTATTGACCGAAATGTTGTGCTTACGGAAGAACAGTCCCCTGTACGTCCGTTTACCAATATAGTTATAGAATCTACACCTTTGCCGGAGTGTTCCACTACTGTAAATCAACCTAAAAATATAATACCATTTGGTAATATTCTTTCTTCAATTTGTGGGAAAAATGACGACAACTTGGTGCAACAAGAACAGGTGGGTAACCGTGATGATGATAATGTTAGTGGAATATTTCCATTGACAGCTGAAATGGATGAGTCGGATAATGAGTACACTACTTCTGATGTAGACGGAGGCGAAGTTCTTGATTGTAGGGATACCTTGTACGGCCCTTTGATGGTTAGCCACTGTTCCTCTGATTTGTTAGCATTACAGTCCTTTGATGAAACTGATAATGAATCTTCCTTTCATGAACAACATGTTGAAGACATGGTTAATGAACCTAAATTCATAATTAACAAAAGTTGCCTAGATATCCTCTTACGGCAGGTGAAGTGTCAGTATCCCGAAGGTTGCAATCTGACCGTCTATTCATTTTCCAAACAAAGACAGGGTAGTGCTTTAATAGTTTGCGGGAGTTGCAGGAAAGGGCACCAGTCTTTATTATGGAATACCCAACCAAAAATTGTTCGTTTTTGGAGTGGGAATGTCCTTTTGGCAGCATCAATATTGTGCAGTGGACTAAACTTTCAAAAGATGGAGGAGTTGTTTAACATTTTTGGTTTGACAACATTTGCAGAGACAACCTTCTATAGATATCAAACGAGATTTATTTTCCCTGCAATCGATATTGCCTGGCAGCAACAAAAGATAAAATTTCAAGAAGAAATGCATACTTTTCCAATGTGTTTAGCTTTGGTTGCAATGGAGAAGTTTGGTTTTAAAACCGTTATGGAAAGAGTGATTACCAATGGCTTTGATGTTTGTGTCTTTTTCTCTGATCGACATGTCAGTATACAAAAGGTGATGCGTGAGTTGTACCCTGACATAGATCATCAGTTTGACATTTGGCATTACGCAAAGTCAATAAAGAAAAAGTTGATAAAGGCAAGTAACGGAAGAGCTGGACAGGAACTCAAACCATGGATTGATAAAATTGTAAACCATTTCTGGTGGACCGTGAAAACTTGTGATCACAACGAACTTTTCTTCAGGGAACGTTGGAATTCTGTTCTCTATCACATAGTCAACAAGCATGAGTGGGAGGATGGAGAACACTATAAAAAATGTTCCCATGCAGAATTAGAAATTCAAAACAGTTCTGTTTTATGGTTAAAAAAGGAAAGCAATGCGTTTCACAGATTAGAAGAGATTGTTCGAAATAAACAGTTTAACAGTGATGTTCCCCACTTGATCTGTAATTGCCACACCGGACCATTAGAAGCCTTCCATAGTCTAGTATTAAAATATCGTACTAAAAGGATACATTTTGGTATTGACGGCATGGAAGCACGAACAAAACTAGCCATCCTGGCACATAATAATAATATAGGAAGAGATCAAGCTGTTGTTCATGTACCAACATCTGTCTCCTCACCCATCGGTACCAAAATGTTGCGGCAGGCCAAGGGTCAGCCACGTGATGATCGTTGCCTCGTGTTCAGGAAAATGACAGAAGTCTGAATATAGTTCAAACCTTGTCAGGACCCTAAAGTGAAAGTGTCCTGCACCCTTTATTTATACACAGTTCACAGGGTGTAACCCCTCAAAGTAAAACATGATTGGTTTACAGACATTTCAATAATGGCTTTTGAATCCATCTATTGATTGGTTAGTTATTTTTCAAGTTTCACTTTACAAAAATGTGTTAACTAATGTATTTAAGATTTTTAGCAAATAAGGCAAAATTACAAGGAGTAGTACAAATGTTATCTTATCTTAACACACACAGTTCACTTCTATAGTTTTCTTTTAGCTTGCGTTTGTTCTTTTCAAATGTCAGCAAATTATATCACGTATACAGATAAAATGAAAAACATTTTTATATCCACTTTCAGAAAAGCTGGATAATTTCCTTAACAAAACGAACTAAATTAATTCTGCCAAAGGGAAAAAAACGCTGGACGGTGAAAAACGTCTATGAACTGATGAGTGTACAACATGTCGAGAATATTTTAGTCGACTGTTTGAAAATAGCCTTGGGAGACATAACTCCTGAATGGAACAGTTGAACACCCGATCTTCCGCCTAACATTGCAAATGTTGAGCGCCCAAAAAAAGCTGATATTGTACGTCAACATTGGTCTAGATTTGGCAAAAAATAACTAATTCAAAATCCATAAAAACCAAAAATTATTCATTTTTAAAATCAGTTCCAAAATGTTGTTTAGCTCATCCGTTACTTTCCGGTTTAGTTACGTTTACTAGTTATTCTTGTTATTAATTTTCACTATTTGAAAAGTTATTTTATATGTGCAGCTCAACAATGAAGTAGATGATATGCGGTATCAACTCGACATCAACAATTTATAAGGTAAGTATTATTATTTTATTTTTCTATTATCTAAATCTAGAAAATCCATATTTTACACATCATGTACTTTACAGAGTGGTTTTTGAGAAAAAGTGATTTGTGAATCGTAAAGTGCCACAAACACTTGAAATTGAAAATGCTTGTACCTTACTATGTATATATATATTTTTTCAGACTTTTTTGGACAGGTGGACAGCCGACGCGTGGTAGGATAGCTCTCTAGCCGTGGAGTGTGATTTGAATCAGCGTCTCAACGGTAGGTGGTAGTTATTTGACTATCCCGGTGAGGACCGGTTTGTGTCTGCTTCTTTACCTCTCCATCCAAGGCCTTACCAGTACTTTTCTCACTCAGGTGGAGAACCAGTACCAACCCATTCTTGACACGACCTGGACTCAAGACAGCGGACAACATGTGAGCGCACAGCGGTGCAAAGAGCTCCTACCTTGCAGAGACCTCTGATGCTTCGGTTGCGTTTATTAAGTATATTTTTTCTTGACCTTTCAGACTTTTTTGGACAGGTGGGCAGCCGGCGCGTGGTACGATAGCTCTCTAGCCGTGGAGTGTGATTTGTATCAGCGTCTCCACGGTAGGTGGTAGTTATTTGACTATCCCGGTGAGGACCATTTTGTGTCTGCTTCTTTACCTCTCCATCCAATGCCTTACCAGTACTTTTCTCACTCAGGTGGAGAACCAGTACCAACCCATTCTTGACACGACCTGGACTCAAGACAGCGGACAACATGTGAGCGCACAGCGGTGTGAAGAGCCACAACCTTGCAGAGACCTCTGATGCTTTTTCTACAACTTACATTTGCTGTAACCATGTCAGAAACTAAAAAATTTTGGTATGATATGTATATATCATGGATGTCAAACTCATAGCCCTCCAGATGTTGCAAAACTACAACTCCCATCATTCCCTGATAGCTGTAGTATGCCCAGGCATGATGGGAGTTGTAGTTTTGCAACAGCTGGAGGGCCACGAGTTTGACATTCCTGGTATATATCAAGGAATATTTGCAAAATAAATTATATATAAATATCTAATAAGTTTTTGGACAGATTTATATAAATATATATATATATTTGGAAGGGAAAGTATTTTCTTTAAAAAAAATAAAATTTATATGTGAATGTCCAAAAAAATTATGTGTGAGGATTGGTCAAGGCTATGAGGGGATATATATATATATATTTATATATAGTTCTAAATATTTTTTTGAGATTTTGTTTGGATGCACAAGTGTATACAGGTAGTATGACTTAGGTCTCTTTAAAAAGAACGTTTTTATGGTTCTGTTTACAGGCCTTTTACTTGCTTATGTAGACGGTCTGTATATCCAAAAGAATCGTTTTAATGGGTCAGTGAAAGATACCGACAGCACTACATGTGCTGTCAGCATCCGTCTCTGTTACGTGTCCCTTCAAAAATAATGCAACGTGTCCTCTTCTTCTCAGTTTTGCGTACAAGAAAAGGCCTGTTCATTATGGGCTGAGCCTTCAGCCAATAGTGGAAGGCACACAGGCAGCATCCGTGTTTTGCGTATCTGAAAATAGGCGAGCGTGAAGAACCAAACGTTCATTTGAAAGAGCCCAAGTATTCATTTTAAAAATAATTTTATGAAATGTATTTATTTGTATAGTAAATAGTTTGTAACAATGGTGACATGTTTTATGCTGTTTCATTATATTTCAACAATCCTGTTCAAGTGTTATTATATAATAAATAACAATATTCCAGTAAAAGTTATTTTATTGTCATAAAATAAGATTTATTCAGTATTTTTTTGGGAGAAAAAGGGAAAATAGACACAGAAAAAAATCTCTATAAGAAACATGGTCGTCGCTGTTAGTCCTAGTTTACAAGAATGTGTGTGCCCCATTGCCATGCAGCGGATCGATTTACTTTAATGGGTCCACGATCAGCCCGTAAGTATAGGACGAAACCCCCCTGAACCACTAAGGTAGTGCTTCCAAGGTGTCCCGTTCCGTGCTGCCATTCCACAATTCCGGACCCATTGAAGTGAGTGGGTCCGCATCCATGATGAGAGCAGAGGTCTAACGACGACCCAACTGTTGCAAATAGAGTCTCATTTGCGTGTACTACAACATAATTATTTGGTGAATTTTGGACAAATAAAAAAATCAAGGAACCAGTATACATGGATTCATCGAACAAGTGCACACGTAACAGGTCAGCCACTGTAATACGTTCAATTATGATGACAGATGCCCTTTATCTACTCCATGGCAAGATACTCCGCTGGCTCTTCTCTAAACATCAGAAACCCACAATAATCCTGCTCTGGGTCAGGGAAAACTTTTCTTATGACGGAAACAGCACAAGAAGGAATTGGTCTTCTTTTGGCCACGCCAAGATAGCCATGTATCCAAGCTGTGAACCCACGATAAGCTGTTTTTCTGAGTAGCCTATAATGAAATAGTAAATACTTTTAAATTTTATTTTTAAACAAATTATCTAGTTTACAGAGAATTGAATAGAAACTGAAAAGCCAAATTCAGGTTTTTGAATCAATTCAATAATCTGTTGAACCATCCTTTACAAACATTTACTAACCTGTTCAAATCTTTGTCAGAGGGTGGATGCAACACTTGACCTATTGACCTCATCAACACCTCCACTTTTCCTCGATCTTGACAGAATTGATGAAAGTAGTCATGTTCGATTATACATCCCATTTCTTCTAAATAAGGTTCAATATTTGAGACTTCTTGGCAGCATATTGATTCGACTGGCATTGGCATTGGTTCACAATTGTTACAAGTACACCATAGCTTATTTCCAAGTCTGTAGTCTGACTCTTCAATTTCAAGTTGTCCTCCGCGTTTGAGGGTCTAGTGGGGTTTTCAGGAAAACAGGGTTCTGAATTGTCAGGACAACCATATTTTTCTTGGAGACGCTTTTTTAACCAACTAGACATGACAAAAATAAATAATCTGAATTATCAAATAAATTGTAGACAAAATTAAAATGCAAATGTAATAAGTTTATTACTTTTTCAGCTCTTGTTGTTGACGCACTCGATGATACTTGATGCGAGTCACTATCCATTCTTATACCTGAAAAAAGATAAAAAATTTGATATTTTGAGAATTAAAATAGTATTCATGGTATTCATTTGAAGGGTACATAATTCCATGTAATAAGGTGTAACAGTAATAATGAGATGGTCGATGGGGGTGCTATTTCGGGCAATGCCTCTACTGTCCGATATATATATTATGACCATCAACAAAACAGTGGCGGAGAGTAAGGATCACCCCCATCATTATTATTGCCATAGGGGAGGGGGGATCACCCCCATCATTATTATTGCCATAGGGGAGGGGGATCACCCCCATCATTATTATTGCCATAGGGGAGGGGGGATCACCCCCATCATTACATCATTATTATTGCCATAGGGGGGGATCACCCCCATCATTAGTATTGCCATAGGGGGGGATCACCCCCATCATGCTCGTTGTCATAGGGGTGGGGGATCACCCCCATCATTATTATTACCATAGGGGGGATCACCCCCATCATTATTATTGCCATGGGGGGGATCACCCCCATCATTATTATTGCCATGGGGGGATCACCCCCATCATTATTATTGCCATGGGGGGATCACCCCTATCATTATTATTGCCATAGGGGGGGATCACCCCCATCATTATTATTGCCATAGGGGGGAATCACCCCCATCATTATTATTGCCATAGGGGGGATCACCCCATCATGATCGTTGTCATAGGGGTGGGGGGGATCACCCCCATCATTATTATTGCCATGGGGGGGATCACCCCCATCATTATTATTGCCATAGGGGGGGGATCACCCCATCATTATTATTGCCATAGGGGAGGGGGATCACCCCCATCATTATTATTGCCATAGGGGAGGGGGGATCACCCCCATCATTATTATTGCCATAGGGGGGATCACCCCCATCATTATTATTGCCATAGGGGAGGGGGGATCACCCCCATCATTATTATTTCCATGGGGGGGATCACCCCATCAATATTATTGACATAGGGTGGGGGGTGAATCCCCCCATCATGCTTGTTGTCATAGGGGAGGGGGGGATAACCCCCATCATGCTCGTTTGTCATAGGGGGGATCACCCCCATCATTATTATTGCCATAGGGGAGGGGGGGATCACCCCCATCATTATTTTTGCCATAGGGGGGATCACCCCCATCATGCTCGTTGTCATAGGGGAGGGGGGGTAACCCCCTTCATGCTCATTTGTCATAGGGGGATCACCCCCATCATTATTATTGCCATGGGGGGATCACCCCCATCATTATTATTGCCATAGGGGAGGGGGATCACCCCCATTATTATTATTGTCATAGGGGAGGGGGGATCACCCCCATCATTATTATTGGCATAGGGGGATCACCCCCATCATTATTATTGCCATAGGGGGGGATGCCCCCCATCAATATTATTGACATAGGGTGGGGGGGGTGAATCCCCCCATCATGCTCGTTGTCATAGGGGAGGGGGGATAACCCCCATCATGCTAGTTTGTCATAGGGGGGGATCACCCCCATCATTATTATTGCCATAGGGGAGGGGGGATCACCCCCATAATTATTATTGCCATGGGGGGATCACCCCCATCATGCTCGTTGTCATAGGGGAGGGGGGATAACCCCCATCATGCTTGTTTGTCATAGGGGGGGATCACCCCCATCATTATTATTGCCATAGGGGAGGGGGGATCACCCCCGTCAATATTATTGCCATAGGGTGGGGGGGTGAATCCCCCCCATCATGCTCGTTTGTCTAGGGGGGTACATTGGAACAACTTTGCTCGTTGTCTAGGGGTGTTTTACACACTTACCTACGGGATCCGGGTGCTGCTGCTGCCGTCTCCGATGCTCAGCGAGGAATGCAAGATGGCGCCGCCTCCGGATAGACGAAATCGCTCCAGTTCTCTGAAGTCTTGCGAGAACTGGAGCGTCTTCTCCCTGGCTAAGAGCGGAGCGCGCTGATTGGATGCGCTTCCTGCCAGGGAGAAGATAGAAGGCACGACAGGGAGAACTTTTAAAGCCAGCCCATTTGAGGCTGGCTCATTAGCATAAACGGCGGGAATTATTCCGGGGGGCATAGTGGACAAACGGGGGCACAGAATGAAAAAAGAATTAACGTTCAAGAAATCATGGGGGCATGTAAGTAACACTATCATCTTAGTTTAAATTTTCTTTTTTTAGGTGAAAGGTCCACTTTAAATATTACATTAATATTCTGTTATTGAAAAAAATGCAAATGTTTGGCAAAATAAATAATGTACGGCCTTTGCTGCATCTGTCAGTGTGAAATACAAGCTTTACATATTACATTAATATTCTGTTATTGAAAAAAACAAAAAAATTTGGCAAAATACATAATGTATGGCCTTTGCTGCATCTGTCAGTGTGAAATACAAGCTTGAAATACTGCATTTATTTTCTGTTATAGAAAAAAAACACCCATTTTGGGCAAAATACATAATATGCAGCCTTTGCCGAATCTATCAATGTGAAATTCAAGCTTAAATAAATGCAATAATATTCTGTTACTTAAAAAAAGCTTTTTGGGCAAAATACTCAATTTTGGGGCCTTTACTGCATCGGTCATTGTAAAATATAAACTAGAAATACTGCAATAATATTCTGTTATTAAAAAATATACCCATTTTGTGCAAAATACATACCGGTAATTTGCGGTCTTTGCTGCATTTGTCTGTGTGAAATACATGCTTGAAATTTCCATTTTTAGTAACACCCTACATCTGGGGCCTTTGCTGCATTTGTCAGTCTGAAATACAAGCTGAAAATACTGAAATAATATCCTTTTTTTTAAAAAAAAACATTTTGGACAAAATACAAAATTTGCTGCCTTTGCTGCATCTGTCTGTGTGAAATACAAGCTTGAAATAATGCAATAATATTGTGTTATGAAAAAAACACCCATTTTGGGTGTTTTTAAATACTAAATATGCGGCCTTTGCTGCATCTGTCAGTGTGAAATAAAGCATTAGATACTGCTGTTATACTTTATTTAAAAAACACTCATTTTGTGCAAAATACATAATTTGCGGATTTTGCTGCATCTGTCAATGTGAAATACAAGCTATAAATATTGCAATAATATTCTGGATTTAAATAAACACCTATTTTGGGCAATACCCTAAATCTGGGGACTTTGCTGCATTTGTTAATGTGAAATACAAGCTTGAAACACTTCAATAATATTCTGTTATTAAAAAAACACACATTTTGAGCAAAATACATAATTTGTGGCCTTTGCTGTATGTCAATGTGAAATACAAGCTTGAAATACTGCAATAATATTCTGGGTTAAAAAAACACCCATTTTTGGCAATACCCTACATCTGGGGCCTTTGCTGCATTTGTCAGTGTGAAATACAAGCTTGACATACTGCAATAATATTCTGTTATTTAAACAAAAACACCAATTTTGGGCAAAATACATAATTTCCGGCCTTTGCTTCACCTGTCTGTGTGAAATACAAGCTTTAAATACTACAATAATATTCTGTTATTTAAAAAAACACAAATTTCTGGCAAAATACATAATTTGAGGCCTTTGCTGCATCTGTCAATGTAAAATACAATCGTTAAATACTGCTGTTATATTCTGTTATTAAAAAACACCCATTTTGGGCAAAATTCCAAATTTTCCGCCTTTGCTGCATCTGTTAGTGTGAATTACAAGCTTGAAATACTGCAATAATATTTGCGGCCTTTGCTGCATCTGTCAGTGTGAAATACAAGCTGTCACGGATGATTTGCGAGATCCCTTATTGATCAATGGGTCTATTAAACAGTATTTTTTTCCATTGGGCCTGAGGCTACAGGCCCCAGAACCTACAATCTGATTACTCAGAGCGTCTCCTTCTGTGTACCCAGAGAACAAAAGGGTACTTTTGTTCAACTCAGTCAATAGATGCCCAGCAGATATTGCAATTACAGTTGGTTTCCTTAGGTTGGCCATTTGGTGTCGCTGCCATAAGGGGGCTTGTAAGCTAGCTTGAGTCACACAGGCCGACACCAAGTTTCCCAGATTAAAACATGAATCTGAGATAAGATTTTTACCCTTTTTAAGAGAGACGATGCATCTTACGGACGTAAAAATGACATCATCGTGTCACTCAGAATTCACTGGATATTTACATATGACAAACATAACTCTAGGAGATGCCCCGGTAAAGTTACGGTGTTACCCCATCATAGAACCAGGTATAATAGTCATATTTGGAATCCCTGGACTCCATATTTTGTGGGGAATGTGAATCTGTGCTTGTTACTTATGTACAGCGGAGACATCCCGAGATATGGCACATACCATATTTCAGAACTGGCATTCATCTCAGAAATACAGCCGGCCCCAGCAGGCGGACTCTCAATTTCCCGCCTTGATTCTGGGACCCTTATAACAAAGACCTAGAATCTGCTAAAGAAGGTCTCCACTTTTAACAACACCTGAAGAGGGCCTCAGCCCAGGGGCGTCGCTAGGTTAAAACATTCGGGGCCTGGGCCCCGGATGTTTTGTCCCAGGCCCCGAATGTCCTGCCTGCCTGCTAGATGCAACTGTATTGCCGTACACAGAACGGCAAATACAATTGAATCTTATACTGGGAAGAGGCGAAGGACCTTTGGTGACATCACAGGTCATGTGATCACCAAAACAGGCTGTGATAGGTTGACCTGGATGATGTCACCATCCAGGTCATCCTATCACAGCCTGTTTTGCTGATCACATGACCTGTGATGTCACCAAAGGTCCTTCGCCTCTTCCCAGTTCAGGATTGGACCGGAGTCAAGAGGAGAAGGAGCCTAATGGTGATGTCTGTACAGGAGAGGTAAGTGAAGGGAGAGGCAGAGAAATGCTGGGAGTTGTAGTTATTTAACTGGGATGTATTTTAGGGCTGAAGGGAGGGATGTTATTGACATGGAACTGTGTGCTTGAGGTGGCTGGGGGAGGGAGGGATGTTATTTACATGGGACTGTATGTTAAAAGTGGATGGTGGGGGGGAATGATGTTTATGTACATGGGACTTAATGTTTAGGCTACGTTCACACTTGCGTTTGGGGATCCGCTTGTGAGATCCGTTTCAGGTCTCTCACAAGCAGCCCCAAATGCATCAGTTTAACCCCAATGCATTCTGAATGGATGCGGATCCATTCAGAATGCATTCGTTCGGCTCCGTGCGGTCCCCCGTTCCATTTTGGAGGCAGACCTCAAAATGCTGCAGTTAACCTACAACAAGGCAGCTCTGTCAATTAAGACAGCTATAATGACCACTTGCACCAATTCAGAGTAAACTAAAAACAAAACAAGTGGAGTATTGTATCAAAAAATATCATTTATTTATAAAATATAAAAGATGGAGAACAACGGGATGTTGTGATACAGTACACGGAGAAAGCACAGGGTAAGCACATTCAAAAAGAACACCATGGACCTGCACAATTTGATGTGCAGTAAGGTACGGTCAAAAAGATGGGATAAAAGCTGCGGCTCTTGGGACCCCAAAAAAAAAAAAAGTATCTGGTATGATGGTCACCCCAATAAGGGTATGGTACACGCGGCACCACAGATACTATTGGAACCTAGAGTCTCAGCTAGTATACCCTAGTGATGTGGGCATCACTGTCGGTCCAATAATATAATAAACAAGTGACAAAAGATACAATAAGTGGACGTCTAAGCGTATGGGACCTGGTAGGGACACATGCAGAGGACCCCACAAAATCTAGCACATGCTAATGCGGACCGTACCTGAGGACATGGCGGCAGCTGAAGTGACAGACCCTGAGCGCGGGACCTCGACGCGCGTTTCACCTCACGGCTTCGTCAGGAGCTGACGAAGCCGTGAGGTGAAACGCGCGTCGAGGTCCCGCGCTCAGGGTCTGTCACTTCAGCTGCCGCCATGTCCTCAGGTACGGTCCGCATTAGCATGTGCTAGATTTTGTGGGGTCCTCTGCATGTGTCCTTACCAGGTCCCATACGCTTAGACGTCCACTTATTGTATCTTTTGTCACTTGTTTATTATATTATTGGACCGACAGTGATGCCCACATCACTAGGGTATACTAGCTGAGACTCTAGGTTCCAATAGTATCTGTGGTGCCGCGTGTACCATACCCTTATTGGGGTGACCATCATACCAGATACTTTTTTTTTTGGGGTCCCAAGAGCCGCAGCTTTTATCCCATCTTTTTGACCGTACCTTACTGCACATCAAATTGTGCAGGTCCATGGTGTTCTTTTTGAATGTGCTTACCCTGTGCTTTCTCCGTGTACTGTATCACAACATCCCGTTGTTCTCCATCTTTTATATTTTATAAATAAATGATATTTTTTGATACAATACTCCACTTGTTTTGTTTTTAGTTTACTCAAAATGCTGCAAGCAGCGTTTTTTGTGTCCGCATGGCCTTGCGGAGCCAAACGCATCCGCCCTGACAATGTAAGTCAATAGGGACGGATCCCTTTGCATTGACACAAAATGGTGCAATTGTAAACGGATCTGTCCCCCATTGACTTTTAATGTAAGTCAGGACGGATCTGTATTGGGACTTAGAAATTAAAATCTAATACAAACGAATTGGTCCTGAACGGATGCATTTGTTTGTATTATATCGGTGCGGATCCGTCCTGTACAAGTACATGACAGATCCGCACGAACACAAGTGTGAAAGTAGCCTTAGGGGGTGATGTTTACATGGGATTGTGCGTTGGAGGTGGCTGGGGAAGAGGTGATGTTATTTACATGGGACTGTATGGTGGGCACTGCAAATCCAGGGGACATTATAGGCGTTCTTATTACTACTGGGGGCTCTATAGGAGGGTCTTGTAGATCTGCCTTATTTCTACTAAGCGCACTATGGGGGCCTTATTACTACTGTGGGGTCTGTAGGGAGCTTTATTGCCACTGGGGTAACAATAGGGGGCCTTATTTCTACTAGGGACTCTGTGAGGGTATTATTAATATGGGAGGGCATTGTTGAGGAGCATTATCACGGTTGGGGCAGTGTTACTAATAAGGGCATTCTAGAAGGGAATTACTATTGGTGGGACTATGAGGAGCACTATTACTATGGGGGGGCAGTAATGTTTCTTTAGGATAGTATTTGGGGGTATGGGGGGGGGTTGAGGTTTTGGCATAGCAAGCAGCAGGATAAGGCCCCATGCACACGGCCGTGTTTCACGGCCGTGTGCGGGCCGTGGAACCGCGGCCTGGATCCCTCCTGAGAGCAGGAGCGCACGGCGTCACTGGTTGCTATGACGCCGTGCGCTCCCTGCTGCCGGCACAGTACAGTAATACACTGGTATAGATCATACCAGTGTATTACTTTATTGCGGCGGCAGCAGGGAGCGCACGGCGTCATAGCAACCAGTGACGCCATGCGCTCCTGCTCTCAGGAGGGATCCAGGCCGCGGTTCCACGGCCCGCACACGGCCGTGTGCATGGGGCCTAACACTGTGGGGACTCCAGTTGGGGGATAATGATAGAAAGTGAGGAAGCTAAGATGTCTGTGTGTCACACTCTGCAGAGACGAGGCGGCTGAGAGAAGTTGTCCAGACCGAGAAGATGATGACAGAGAGGAGACGTCACCTGGAGGCCCTGGATGTGACAGGTAAGTGCCGCTGTATAGCAAGTACAGCATAGTGCGGGATGGGGGGGGGGCATATTTATTGGGGCTTGTGCCCCGGATCTTTTGAGACCCTAGCAACGCCCCTGCCTCAGCCAGAGAACCCGTGGGATGTAGGCATATTCGGATTATTACACTGGACAAAGGTTTTTTGGACTTTATCCCTGCCACGGACTATTTCACCAATGGACATCTTTCCTGCGGACAATAAGTATTTTCTTTCTTTTCTCCCTTTTTGTTTATTGGACTATACTTTCCTTGATTATTGCGTTAATAATTACTGTACATCTTGATAATTTGTATTGTATATACATATATAATAAATGACCTCCCTGTCATTTCTCTAGCCATATGCCTGCTTTCAAACACTGCAAAAAACTTACTCTAGCCTCTTCGAAGAGAAAGCTACTCGGTTCTGTTATCCCGATAGGGGGTTCCTTGCTCCCATAAATTGCAAGGTGGTGGCAGTTAAACTACCCTGTGTGTGGTTCCGGTCCGGTTGCTCACACACTTACTGGCGGTCAATCGCCGGTCCAATCCCTGCACTTTCAGCCTATCGACTGTACGGACTCAAGTTAGACTGTCGGTGTGCTGAAAGTGGCTGTGAGGCCTGTTTGCGGATTGATCACTAGGGGCGCTGTGACGGTTTTGTGACGTATTGTGGCCGTTGCGGTCGCAGTTCATCACACAAGCGTTGGATACTGCTGTTATATTCTATTGAAAAACACTCATTTTAGGCAAAATACTAAATTTGCAGCCCTGCTGCATCTGTCAATGTTAAATACAAGCTTCAAATATTGCAATAATATTGTGTTGTGAAAAAAACACGCAAAATTTGTGGCCTTTGCTTGCATCCGTCAGTGTGAAATAAAAGCTTTAAATACTGCATTAATATTCTATTATTGAAAAAACACCCATTTTGGGCAAAATACATAATTTGCGTCATTTGCTGCAACTGTCAATGTGAAATACAAGCTTTAAATATTGCAATAATATTCTGTTATTAAAAAAACATTCATTTTGGGCAAAATACATAATTTGCGGCCTTAGCTTTATTTGTCAGTGTGTAATACAAGTGTTGGATACTGCTGTTATTTTCTATTAAATACTTATTTTAGCCAAAATACAAAATTTGCAGCCTTTGCTGCATCTGTCAGTGTGAAATAAAAGCGTTAGATACTGCCGTTATATTCTATTGAAAAACACTCATTTTAGGCAAAATACTAAATTTGCAGCCTTTGCTGCAACTGTCAATGTAAAATACAAGCTTTAAATATTGCAAGAATATTCTGTTATTTAAAAAAATACAGTTTGTGGCCTTTGCTTTATTTGTCAGTGTGAAATACAAGTTTAAAAAAACACCTATTTTTGGCAATACTCTGCATCTGGAGCCTTTGCTGTATTTGTCAGTGTGAAATACAAGCTTGAAATACTGCCATAATATTCTAGGTTTAAAAAAAAACTATTTTTGGTAAAACCCTAGATCTGGGGCCTTTTGCGGCATTTGTCAGTGTGAAACACAAGCTTGAAATGCTGCAATATTATTCTATTATTAAAAAACACAAATTTTTAGTAAAATACATATTTTGCGGCTTTTGCTGCATCTGTCAATGTGAAATACAAGCTTTAAATATTGCAATATTATTCTGTTATTAAAAAAACACCCATTTTTGGCAAAATAAATAATTTGCGGCCTTGTTTTTTTTTTTTTGTCAGTGTGAAATACAAGCTTGAAATGCTGCCATAATTTTCTGGGTTTTAAAAAACACCCATTTTTGGTAAAACCCTAGGTCTGAGGGCTTTTACTGCATTTGTCAATGTGAAATACAAGCTTAAAAGACTGCAATAATATTCTGTTATGAAAAAAAACACCCATTTGGGGTAAAATACTAAATTTGCAGCCTTTGCTGCATCTGTCATTGTGAAATACAAACGTTAGATACTGCCGCTATATTCTATTGAAAAACACTCATTTTAGGCAAAATACTAAATTTGCAGCCTTTGCTGCAACTGTCAATGTGAAATACAAGCTTTAAATATTGCAAGAATATTCTGTTATAAAAAAAAACACCCATTTTGGGCAAAATACAGTTTGTGGCCTTTGCTTTATTTGTCAGTGTGAAATACAAGCTTAAAATACTGCCATAATTTTCTAAGTTTAAAAATACACCTATTTTTGGCAATCCTCTGCATCTGGAGCCTTTGCTGCATTTGCCAGTGTAAAATACAAGCTTGAAATACTGCCATATTATTTAAAAAACACAAATTTTTTGTAAAATACATATTTTGCGGCCTTTGCTGCATCTGTCAATGTGAAATACAAGCTTTAAATATTGCAATATTATTCAGTTATAAAAAAAACACCCATTTTTGGCAAAATGCATATTTTGCGGCCTTTGCTGCATCTGTGTGTGTGAAACACAAGCTTAAAATACTATAATAATCTGTTATTAAAAAAGCACCCATTTTGGTCAAAATACATAATTTGCGGCCTTGGCTTTATTTGTCAGTGTGAAATACAAGCTTGAAATACTGCCATAATTTTCTGGGTTTGAAAAAACACCCATTTTTGGCAATTCCCTGCAACTGGGGCCTTTGCTGCCTTTGTCAGTATTAACTACTAGCTTGAAAAGCTGTCATAATATTCTAGGTTTAAAAAAACACACATTTTTGGTAAAACCCTAGACTAGATCTGTGGCCTTTGCGGCATTTGTCAATGTGAAATACAGGCGTTAGAAACTGCTTTTATATTCTGTTATTAAAAAACACCCATTTTGGGCAAAATACTAAATTTGCGGCCTTTGCTACATCTGTCAGTGAGAAATACAAGCTTGAAATACTGGAATAATATTCTGTTGTTAATAAAAACATCCATTTTGGGCAAAATACATAATTTGCAGCCTTTGCTTTATTTGTCAATGTGAAATACAAGCTTGAAATACTGCAATACATTTCTGGGTTAAAAAACAAAACACCAATTTTTGGCAATACTCTGCATCTGGAGCCTTTGCTGCATTTGTCATTGTGAAATACAAGCTTGAAATACTGCCATAATATTCTAGGTTTAAAAATACACCCATTTTTGGTAAAACCCTAGATCTGGGGCCTTTGCTGCATCAGTCTGTGTGAAATACAAGCTTGAAATACTGCAATAATATTGTTATTTAAAAAAACAAACACATTTTTGGCAAAATACATAATTTGCGGCCTTTGCTGCATCTGTTAATGTGAAATACAAGCTTTAAATATTGCAATATTTTTCTGTTATAAAAAAAACCACCCATTTTGGTCAAAATACATAATTTGCGGTCTTTGCTGTATCTGTCAATGTGAAATGCAAGCTTTAAATACTGCCATAATATTCTAAGTTAAAAAAAACACCTATTTTTGGGAAAACCCTAGATATGGGGCCTTTGTGGCATTTGTCAGTGTGAAATACAAAGCTTGAAATACTGCAGTAATATTCTGTTATAAAAAAAAAAATTCGGAGAAAAACACATAATTTGCAGCCTTTGCTTTATTTGTCAGTGTGAAATACAAGCTTGAATTTCTGCCATAATTTCCTGGATTTAAACACCCATTTTTGGCAATGCCCTGCATATGGAGCCTTTGCTGCATTTGTCAGTGTGAAATACAAGCTTGAAATGCTGCCCTAATATTCTAGGTTTAATAAAACACCTATTTTTTGTAAAACCCTAGATCTGGGCCTTTGCTGTATTTGTCAGTGTGAAATACAAGCTTGAAATACTGCAATAATATTCTCTTATTAAAATACCCACCAATTTTGGGTAAAATACATAATTTGCGGCCTTTTCTGTATCTGTCGATGTGAAATGCAAGCTTGAAATACTGCCATAATATTCTGGTTTAAAAAACACTAATCTTTGGTAAAACCTTAGGTCTGAAGCCTTTGCTGCATTTGTCAGTGTGAAATACAAGCTTAAATACTGCAATAATATTCTGTTATAAAAATCACACCCGTTTTGGGAAAAATAAATAATTTGCGGCCTTTGCTGCATCTGTCAATGTGAAATACAAGCGTTAGATCTTGCTGTTATATTCTGTTATAAAAAAAAAACACCCATTTTGGGCAAAATACTAAATTTGCGGCTTTTACTGCATCTGTCTGTGTGAAATACAAGCTTGAAATACTGGAATAATATTCTGTTATTAAAAAAATATACATTTTGGGCAAAATACATAATTTGCAGCCTTTGCTTTATTTGTCAGTGTGAAATACAAGCTTTAAATACTGCCAAAATTTTCTGGGTTTTAAAAAACACCAATTGTTGGCAATTCCCTGCATCTGGTGCCTTTGCTGCATTTGTCAGTGTGAAATACAAGCTTGAAATACTGCCATAATAGTCTAGGTTTAAAAAAAAACACCAATTGTTGGCAATTCCCTGCATCTGGTGCCTTTGCTGTATTTGTCTGTGTGCAATACAAGCTTGAAATGCTGCAATAATATTCTGTTATTAAAAAAAACACCCTTTTTGAGCAAAATACATAATTTGAGGCCTTTGCTTTATTTGTCTGTGAAATACAAGCTTGAAATACTGCCATCATTTTCTGGGTTTAAAAATAAAACACCAATTTTTGGCAATACCCTACATCTGGGGCCTTTGAAACATTTGTTAGTGTGAAATACAAACTTTAAATACTGCCATAATATTCTGAGTTTAGGAAAACACCCATTTTGAGCAAAATACATAATTTGTGGCCTTTGCTGTATCTGTCAATGTGAAATACAAGCTTGAAATACTGCAATAATAGTCTGTTATTAAAAAACACCCATTTGGGCAAAATATATAATTTGCGGTCTTTGCTGCATCTGTCAATGTGAAATACAAGCTTTTAATATTGCAATAATATTCTGTTATTAAAAACACACCCATTTTGGGTAAAATACTAAATTTGCAGCCTTTGCTGCATCTGTTAGTGTGAAATACGAGTGTTAGATACTGCTGTTATATTCTGTTATTAAAAAAGCAACCATTTTGGGCAAAATACTAAATTTGCGGCCTATGCTGCACCTGTCAGTGTGAACTACAAGCTTGAAATACTGCCATAATATTCTGTTATTAAAAAAAAAAACTATTTTGGGTAAAATCCCAAATTTGCGGCCTTTCCTACATTACTCAATGTGAAATTCAAGCTTAAAATAATGCATTAATATTCTAGGCTTAAAAAAACACCAATTTTTGCAATACCCTACATCTGGAGCCTTTGCTACATTCGTCAGTGTGAAATAAAAGCTTAAAATACTGCAATAATATTATTTTATTAAAAAAAAAAACCATTTTGGGGAAAAATAGAAACATTTGTGGCCTTTGCTGTATCTGTCAATGTGAAATACTAGATTGAAATAATGCAATAATATTCTGTTATGAAAAAAACACCCATTTTGGGCAAAATACTTAATTTGCGACCTTTGCTGCATCTGTCAATGTGAAATTCAAGCTGGAAATAATGCAATAATATTCTGTTATTAAAAAAAAAAAACATTTGGGCAAAATACATAATTTGCGGTCTTTGCTGCATCTGTCAATGTAAAATACAAGCTTTTAATATTGAATTAATATTATTTTATTAATAAAACATGCATTTTGAGCAAAATTCATAATTTGCGTCCTTTGCTGTATCTTTCAGTGTGAAATAAGGGGCCTCGGCTTATATTCGGGTCGGCTTACACTCGAGTATATACGGGTTCTTTAAATCTATCCCTAAAAGGGTATATTAGATTCAAGGTGCAGATAGGGTCATTCTCAATAACTTCACACACACGCTACTGTGTCTTATACTCGAGTCTAATTCTGTCTGTAAACGTATACCTGTCACCCAGCGCCTAAATAATAGGCCTCAAATTTATATTCATCTAAATATGTGGTTATTGCTGAGGCTGGTCAAGTTATTTTGGGTCCGTCAAAGCACAGTTTTTGTTCTGGGTTGAAATACAATTCCCAACTTAGCAATTCTCTAAATTAGTGGTTTCTGCTGTATCAGACCTACTTTAAATCTATCCCTAAAAGGGTATATTAGATTCAAGGTGCTGATAGGGTCATTCTCAATAACTTCACACACATGCTACTGAGCAATTCCAAATCTAATTCTGTCTGTAAACGTATACCTGTCACCCAGCGCCTAAATAATAGGCCTCAAAGTTATATTCAGTTAAATCGGTGGTTACTGCTGTGCCTTTATTAGTGTAATACGGTACCTAAATAGATAGCCAGATAGTGTTAGGTGTCTGTAAAAAAAGGCCTGAATTTGAATTCAATACATTGGGCCAAATAATATTTTTCTTATTGTGGTGAACGGTAACAATGAGGAAAACATCTAGTAAGGGACGCGGACGCGGACATAGTCGTGGTGGTGTTAGTGGACCCTCTGGTGCTGGGAGAGGACGTGGCCGTTCTGCCACAGCCACACATCCTAGTGTACCAACTACCTCAGGTCCCAGTAGCCGCCATAATTTACAGCGATATTTGGTGGGGCCCAATGCCGTTCTAAGGATGGTAAGGCCTGAGCAGGTACAGGCATTAGTCAATTGCGTGGCCGACAGTGGATCCAGCACATTCACATTATCTCCCACCCAGTCTTCTGCAGAAAGCGCCCAGATGGCACCTGAAAACCAAGCCCATCAGTCTGTCACATCACCCCCATGCATACCAGGGAAACTGTCTGAGCCTCAAGTTATGCAGCAGTCTCTTATGCGGTTTGAAGACTCCGCTGGCAGGGTTTCCCAAGGGCATCCACCTAGCCCTTCCCCAGCGGTGGAAGACATAGAATGCACTGACGCACAACCACATATGTTTCCTGATGATGAGGACATGGGAATACCACCTCAGCACGTCTCTGATGATGATGAAACACAGGTGCCAACTGCTGCGTCTTTCTGCAGTTTGCAGACTGAACAGGGGGTCAGGGATCAAGACTGGGTGGAAGACGATGCAGGGGACGATGAGGTCCTAGACCCCACATGGAATGAAGGTCGTGCCACTGACTTTCACAGTTCGGAGGAAGAGGCAGTGGTGAGACCGAGCCAACAGCGTAGCAAAAGAGGGAGCAGTGGGCAAAAGCAGAACACCCGCCGCCAAGAGACTCGGCCTGCTACTGACCGTCGCTATCTGGGACCGAGCACACCAAAGGCAACTTCAAGGAGTTCCTTGGCATGGCACTTCTTCAAATAATGTGCTGACGACAATACCCGATTGGTTTGCACGCTGTGCCATCAGAGCCTGAAGCGAGGCATTAACGTTCTGAATCTTAGCACAACCTGCATGACCAGGCACCTGCATGCAAAGCATGAACTGCAGTGGAGTAAACGCTTAAAAACAAGGAAGTCACTCAGGCTCCCCCTGCTACATCTTCTGCACTGCCGCCTCAGCCTCTTCTGCTGCTGCCGCCTCAGCCTCTTCCTCCGCCTCTGGAGGAACGTTGGCACCTGCCGCCCAGCAAACAGAGGATGTACCACCAACACCACCACCTCTGTCACCAAGCATCTCAACCATGTCACACGCCAGCGTTCAGCTCTCCATCTCACAAACATTTGAGAGAAAGCGTAAATTCCCACCTAGCCACCCTCGATCCCTGGCCCTGAATGCAAGCATTTCTAAACTACTGGTCTATGAAATGCTGTCATTTAGGCTGGTGGACACAGACAGCTTCAAACGGCTCATGTCGCTTGCTGTCCCACAGTATGTTGTTCCCAGCCAGCACTACTTCTCCAAGAGAGCCGTGCCTTCCCTGCACAACCAAGTATCCGATAAAATCAAGTGTGTACTGCGCAACGCCATCTGTGGCAAGGTCCACCTAACCACAAATACGGTCCAGAGGACCAGTAAGCACGGCCAGGGACGCTATATCTCCCTAACTGCACACTGGGTAAATGTAGTGGCGGCTGGGCCCCAGGCGGAGAGCTGTTTGGCGCACGTCCTTCTGCCGCCAAGGATCGCAGGGCAACATTCTTTGCCTCCTGTTGCCTCCTCCTCCTACTCGGCTTCCTCCTCCTCTTCTTCCACCTGCTCATCCAGTCAGCCACACACCTTCACCACCAACTTCAGAACAGCCCGGGGTAAACGTCAGCAGGCCATTCTGAAACTCATATGTTTGGAGGACAGGCCCCACACCACACAGGAGTTGTGGCGGGGTATAGAACAACAGACCGACGAGTGGTTGCTGCCGGTGAGCCTCAAGCCCGGCCTGGTGGTGTGTGATAATGGGCGAAATCTCGTTGCAGCTCGGGGACTAGCCAATTTGACGCACATCCCTTGCTTGGCGCATGTGCTGAATTTGGTGGTGCAGAAGTTCATACACAACTACCCCGACATGTCAGAGCTGCTGCATAAAGTGCGGGCCGTCTGTTCGCGCTTCCGGCGTTCACATCCTGCTGCTGCTCGCCTGTCTGCTCTACAGCGTAACTTCGGCCTTCCCGCTCACCGCCTCATATGCGACGTGCCCACCAGGTGGAACTCCACCTTGCACATGCTGGACAGACTGTGCGAGCAGCAGCAGGCCATAGTGGAGTTTCAGCTGCAGCACGCACGGGTCAGTCGCACTACAGAACAGCACCACTTCACCACCAATGACTGGGCCTCCATGCGAGACCTGTGTGCCCTGTTGCGCTGTTTCGAGTACTCCACCAACATGGCCAGTGGCGATGACGCCGTTATCAGCGTTACAATACCACTTCTATGTCTCCTTGAGAAAACACTTAGGGCGATGATGGAAGAGGAGGTGGCCCAGGAGGAGGAGGAGGAGGAGGAGGAAGAGGGGTCATTTTTAGCACTTTCAGGCCAGTATCTTCGAAGTGACTCAGAGGGAGGTTTTTGGCAACAGCAAAGGCCAGGTACAAATGTGGCCAGCCAGGGCCCACTACTGGAGGACGAGGAGGACGAGGATGGGGAGGAGGTGGAGGAGGATGAGGATGAAGCATGGTCACAGCGGAGTGGCACCCAACGCAGCTCGGGTCCATCACTGGTGCATGGCTGGGGGGAAAGGCAGGACGATGACGATATGCCTCCCACAGAGGACAGCTTGTCCTTACCCCTGGGCAGCCTGGCACACATGAGCGACTACATGCTGCAGTGCCTGCGCAACGACAGCAGATTTGCCCACATTTTAACCTGTGCGGACTACTGGGTTGCCACCCTGCTTGATCCATGCTACAAAGACAATGTGCCCACCTTACTTCCTGCACTGGAGCGTGATAGGAAGATGCGCGAGTACAAGCGCACGTTGGTAGACACGCTACTGAGAGCATTCCCAAATGTCACAGGGGAACAAGTGGAAGCCCAAGGCCAAGGCAGAGGAGGAGCAAGAAGTCGCCAAGGCAGCTGTGTCAATGCCAGCTCCTCTGAGGGCAGGGTTAGCATGGACAGAGATGTGGAAAACTTGTCAACACGCCACAGCTAACTGCACCACCACCTGATACGCAACGTGTTAGCAGGAGGCAACATTTCACTAACATGGTGACTGATGGTTCGGCCCCATTCAACTTCTGGGTCTCTAAATTGTCCACGTGGCCAGAGCTAGCCTTTTATGCCTTGGAGGTGCTGGCCTGCCCGGCGGCCAGCGTTTTGTCTGAACGTGTATTCAGCACGGCAGGGGGCGTCATTACAGACAAACGCAGCCGCCTGTCTACAGCCAATGTGGACAAGCTGACGTTCATAAAAATGAACCAGGCATGGATCCCACAGGATCTGTCCGTCCCTTGTCCAGATTAGACATTAACTACCTCCCCTTAACCATATATTATTGGACTCCAGGGCACTTCCTCATTCAATCCTATTTTTATTTTCATTTTACCATTATATTGCGAGGCTACCCAAAGTTGAATGAACCTCTCCTCTGTCTGGGTGCCGGGGCCTAAATATATGCCAATGGACTGTTCCAATGTTGGGTGACGTGAAGCCTGATTCTCTGCTATGACACGCAGACTGATTCTCTGCTGACATGAAGCCAGATCCTCTGTTACGGGACCTCTCTCCTCTGCCTGGGTGCTGGGCCTAAATTTATGAAAATGGACTCTTACAGTGGTGGGTGACGTGAAGCCTGATTCTCTGCTATGACATGAAGACTGATTCTCTGCTGACATGAAGCCAGATTATCTGTTACGGGACCTCTCTCCTCTGCCTGGGTGCTGAGCCTAAATATATGCCAATGGACTGTTGCAGTGGTGGCTGACGTGAAGCCTCATTCTCTGCTATGACATGCAGACTAATTCTCTGCTGACATGAAGCCAGATTCTCTGTTACGGGACCTCTCTCCTCTGCCTGGGTGCTGGGCCTAAATATATGCCAATGGACTGTTGCAGTGGTGGCTGACGTGAAGCCTCTTTCTCTGCTATGACATGCAGACTAATTCTCTGCTGACATGAAGCCAGATTCTCTGTTACGGGACATCTCTCCTCTGCCTGGGTTCCGGGGCCTAAATATCTGAGAATGGACTGTTCCAGTGGTGGGTGACGGGAAGCCAGATTCTCTGCTATGGGACCTCTCTCCAATTGATTTTGGTTAATTTTTATTTATTTAATTTTTATTTTAATTCATTTCCCTATCCACATTTGTTTGCAGGGGATTTACCTACATGTTGCTGCCTTTTGCAGCCCTCTAGCCCTTTCCTGGGCTGTTTTACAGCCTTTTTAGTGCCGAAAAGTTTGGGTCCCCATTGACTTCAACCAGGCCCGTCGCTACCAGACAGGCAAAACAAGCATTTGCTTGGGGCCCCGAGCTGATTGGGGCCCCGAGCTGGCCCGCCTGGAGCCAAGCAGAGTAACTCTGAAGATCCATTCTAACCCCCAGGCGTTCCTGGGGGTTAGAATATACCATCGGATCTGAGTTTTACGAGCTCAGTGAGATCGTAAAACCTCAAATCCGATGGTATATTCTAACCCCCAGGCGTTCCCATGGTGACAGGGACGCTTGCCTGTGGGTTAGAATATACTATACAGGGCCGCCCACGCCGCTTACACAGCATATTTTTAAACTAATCAGTAACTACTTTAACTTGTCTTCATAATCATTGCTCATTGCTGACTGAGCTCTTTACTTTGATTTGGCTATCTCTCTCTCTCTTACTTTGTCTTAGGCTCTTAGCTCCGGACTCCGGTAACAACAGCAGGCAGTGCTGGGGGCGGCGCTCACTCACTGTCACTGACGTCACGCGCCTGCTCCTCCCACTAGGCGGCGCAGGCGCGTGACGTCAGTGAGTGAGCGCCGCCTGCACTCACTGCCTGCTGTTGTTAGTGTTACCGGAAGTTGTTAGTGTTACCGGAACTAAGCCTAAGACACAGTAAGAAGAGTCAGATACAGTCAGAGTCGGATATTTAATCCAAGTAAAGAGCTCAGCAATGAGCCTTGATTAAAGTTTAAGTAGTTACTGGTTAGTTTATAAATATTATATACTGGAATACTGCCTGTGAGCGTCGGGGAGGGGGATCTGTGGATGGCACTGTAGGGGGATCTGTGGATGGCAGTGCCATCCACAGATCCCCCTACAGTGCCATCCACAGATCCCCCTCCCCTAAACAGTGCCATCCACACAGATCTCCCCCCTAAGGCCCCATGCACACGGCCGTGTTTCACAGCCGTGTGCGGGCCGTGGAACCGCGGCCTGGATCCCTCCTGAGAGCAGGAGCGCACGGCGTCACTGGTTGCTATGACGCCGTGCGCTCCCTGCTGCCGGCACAGTACAGTAATACACTGGTATAGATCATACCAGTGTATTACTGTACTGTGCCGGCAGCAGGGAGCGCACGGCGTCATAGCAACCAGTGACGCCGTGCGCTCCTGCTCTCAGGAGGGATCCAGGCCGCGGTTCCACGGCCCGCACACGGCTGTGAAACACGGCCGTGTGCATGGGGCCTAAACAGTGCCATCCACAGATCCCCCCTCCCCTAAACAGTGCCATCCACCACAGATCTCCCCCCTAAACAGTGCCATCCACAGATCCCCCCTAAACAGTGCCATCCACTGGATGATCATGGCACTGTTTAGGGGAGGGGGGAATCTGTGGATGCCACTGTTTAGGGGGGGATCTGTGGATGGCACTGTTTAGGGGGGATTTGTGGATGGCAGTGCCATCCAGAGATCCCCCTACAGTGCCATCCACAGATCCCCCCTCCCCTAAACAGTGCCATCCACACAGATCTCCCTACAGTGCCATCCACAGATCCCCCTTCCCCTAAACAGTGCCATCCACAGGTCCCTACAGTGCCATCCACAGATCCCCCTCCCCTAAACAGTGCCATCCACACAGATCTCCCTACAGTGCCATCCACAGATCCCCCTTCCCCTAAACAGTGCCATCCACAGATCCCTACAGTGCCATCCACAGATCCCCCTCCCCTAAACAGTGCCATCCACAGATCCCCCTTCCCCTAAACAGTGCCATCCACAGATCCCCCTTCCCCTAAACAGTGCCATCCACAGATCCCTACAGTGCCATCCACAGATCCCCCTCCCCTAAACAGTGCCATCCACAGATCCCCCTTCCCCTAAACAGTGCAATCCACAGATCCCCCTTCCCCTAAACAGTGCCATCCACACAGATCTCCCTACAGTGCCATCCCCAGATCCCCCCTCCCCTAAACAGTGCCATCCACAGATCTCCCCCCTAAACAGTGCCAGCCACAGATCTCCCCCCCTAAACAGTGCCATCCACTGGATCCCCCCTAAACAGTGCCATCCACAGATCCCCCCCTCCCCTAAACAGTGCCATCATGATGATCATGGCACTGTTTAGGGGAGGTGGGATCTGTGGATGGCACTGTTTAGGGGGATCAGTGGATGTCACTGTTTAGGGGGATCTGTGGATGGCATTGTTTGGGGGGAGATCTGTGGATGGCACTGTTTAGGGGGGAGATCTGTGGATGGCACTGTTTAGGGGGGAGATCTGTGGATGGCACTGTTTAGGGGGGAGATCTGCGGATGGCACTGTTTAGGGGGAGATCTGTGGATGGCACTGTTTAGGGGGAGATCTGTGGATGGCACTGTTTAGGGGGGAGATCTGTGGATGGCACACAGGGAAGGGGGGTGAGGAGAACACAGAGAGGGGGCCGGTGCAGAGCTCTAAGGGACGAAAGAGAGAGCTCTATAGGAAAGGGGGCAGGACAGGGAGCTCTTTCACACTACGCCGCCGCGCACACACACACATAATGCATCAGTAAAGTGACACTTTTATCCCTCCTCAAGGGGGCTCCTCTCTCAGCAGCCAGCCAACCACGTGATCTCGGCTGCCGGCAAAAAAAAAACCTCCTCGGAGTCGACAGTCATCATGAAGCGGAATTATGCTTCAGGAAGCCAGAAAAGAAAGAAGAGAAAGGAAGAGGAGGATAAGAAAAAACAAGATAGTGGTAAGTGATAAATTACCATTCACCATCTATTAAATTCACCATCTATTAATGATTTTTATTATAAAGTGTTACCATCTTTCCTTTCTCCCTCAAGGTGCTTTGCTTAAATTTCTCAGCCCTCAGGCTCTTCCTAAGGATACCTCCACTGATGAAGGTAGAGTGAATTTCTCTCACTGAGCTTAGCTGTTAATGCTTTCAGTATGCTAACAGAAATGGTAAAACGTACCAATTTCTGATTTTTTTTCCAATTATTTTCCCAGCTACACCATCAACGTCATCCTCAACATCAACAGATGCATCACTTCTCAGTGCTGATGTCTCCTCTATAGCACAAGGTCAGAATTTTTAATATACAGTTTAATATACAGTAGTGCCTGTCAAATTTCTAGGTGTCAGGCACAACTTGTACAGAATGCATCACTGAGTGTCTGACACCTAGAAATTAATGGTTTTATTAATATAATTCATCTGTTGTACAGTACAACAGATAAATTATATTAATAAAAACATTATTTTTCCCCAGCTACACCGTCAATAGCATCTCATACAGTGGAAGCCACTGCATCCAGAACAGAAATTGAGTCTGCACCACTACCCAACACTGAGGTTACCTCTACAGCTCAAGATACCACAAGCAATGTAATTATAGCTGATGACCCTGCGCAGTGGCCAGCAGTCCTGACTGATAGTGTGCGCTGTCAAATTGTTAAAAAAGGACCAGTGCAAGTCAAAAACATTGTATTCCCCCAAAATTCTGAGAGTCCACCTCTAAGATTCACAAATGAGAATTACATGAGAAGCATGAAAAATGGGGAGAAAATTCTTAGATCGTGGATGTTATATTCCATAAGCACAGACTCAGTGTTCTGTTTTGCCTGCACTGTTTTTGGGAAGCGTGATAATGCCTTAAGCAACTGTGGCTTCCGTACATGGAGGAACCTAGCTCATCATTTAAAATTACACAAATATTCAAAGGGTCATTGTGACAATATGACAAACTGGCATGAGCTGCAGAGGAGACTGCAAACCAATACGACCATAGATCGAAGACAACAAAGCTTGATGCAGATAGAGATTGAGCATTGGAAATGTGTCATAAGGAGAGTGATTGCTATAATTTGTCACTTAGCAGAACGCAACCAGGCTTTAAGAGGGACCACAAGTGAATTGTATGACCCGCACAATGGGAATTTTCTGGCACAAGTTGAACTGATGGCACAGTTCGATTCAGTTATGACTGAACACATAAGAAGGATACAAAACCAAGAGACAAGAGTGCATTACTTGAGTGGAACTATTCAAAATGAAATAATTGCACTAATTGGAAAAAAGGTACTGGAAGAGATTGTGAGAAGAGTACACAGAGTAAAGTATTACTCTGTTATTATGGATTGCACTCCTGATGTCAGTCATAAGGAACAGCTTTCCATTGTTCTGAGAATTGTTAATTGCGAACCATCTGTGTCCATTGCAGAACATTTCTTTGGATTTTTAGATGTTGAAGAAACAACTGGTAAGGGCCTGACTGAAGTCCTACTTGACCACCTGCAGAAACAAAGCCTGAGTCTTTCTGACTGCCGTGGTCAGTCTTATGACAATGGCAGCAATATGATGGGCCATAAACAGGGTGTTCAGGCAAGAATTTTGCAATTGAACAGCAAAGCATTTTGCATTCCATGCAGCAGTCATACACTTAACCTGGTTGTGGCAGATGCTGCCAAGTCCTCAGTGCTGTCCATCTCCATCTTTGGTGTGTTGCAAAGACTCTATAACTTATTCAGTTCCTCTGTGCAACGCTGGGCAGTTCTAAAGGAACATGTAAAGCAGCTCACTTTAAAACCTTTGTCAACAACAAGATGGGAAGCTCGAATTGACTGCGTGAAGGTGGTGCGATACCAGTTACCAGAGATCCTGGATGCATTGTCTGCACTCCAGATGTTTGCTATAGAGAAGGGGGACTCAGAGACCATGTCCAGTGCTAAAAGCTTACATGGTGAGATGAAGACCTGGTCTTTTCTGCTTTGCACAATGACCTGGTACAATGTTTTGTACCAGATCAATCATGTCAGCAAGCTGCTACAAAGTCCAAATGTTTCAATGGAAACACTTAGATCAGAAACAGAAGGAGTAAAATACTACCTTGAAAACTTCAGGGAAAAAGGGATTGGCTCCTGTCAAACTGATGCAAAGGAGATTGCAGAAAATCTGGATATGGAAATGACCCTTCCTGAGAAAAGGCAGCGTAAAAAGAAAAGACAGTCTCTATATGAAGGTACAGAGGACACTCAGTCTACTCCAGATGAGACTTTCAGAAGAGACTTCTTTCTGCCCATGGTTGACACAGCCCTCAGAAGCCTAAGTGACAGGTTTTCAAGATTAAAGGGTGTTTATGACCTTTATGACTTTCTGTTCTCAAAGGACAACATGAAGCAGACAATAAAGAATGGAAAGCTTCATGAACGATGCAAAAAATTGGAACAAACCCTCCATGACATTGATGCTGATGACTTGGCACTTGAGATCAATTCATCTCTCTACACATTTCCAGACCATGTAGCCACTTCCCCATTTGACATGCTTAATTACATATACAGTGAGAAGCTACTGGATTTGTACAGTAATTTAAGCATTGCTTTGCGTCTACTCCTGACTCTCCCTGTGTCAGTGGCCTCTGGTGAGAGGAGCTTTTCAGCTTTGAAGCTGATAAAAAATTACATGAGGTCCACCATGGGCCAAGAAAGGCTCACAGGACTGGCACTTACATCAATTGAGCGTGATGTTCGCCAGTCTTTGGACATGGAGGACATTGTGATTGCCTTTGCAGAAAACAAGGTTCGCAAACAGCAGTTTTAGATGATTTGCACATGTTTCTAAGAACTGAAAAATTTTAATGTGTGTGTTTTAAGTATGTTGGATTTAGTTATTGTGCACTTTTTTTAATGTATATTGGATTGTATAGTACAGTGGTGTTTTTTGCAAATGTTCATTTGTTGAAAATGTTCAAATTTCATGCACATTAAATGCAACAGCAGTATTTGCACTGTAAACCTCCTTTTTTATTTATATAAAGTGTGGGTGAACTTAAACTGTATGGCTATACTGTGGTTCCTGTAAGCTTTGCGTGCGTAAGGTGGGGAGGGTGTGGAGGGGGGGCCTCCATGTCTATTTTGCTTGGGGCCCCCAAATTCCTTCAAACGGCCCTGACTTCAACGGGGTTCGGGTTCGGGACGAAGTTCGGATCGGGTTCGGATCCCGAACCCGAACATTTTCGGGAAGTTCGGCCGAACTTCTCGAACCCGAACATCCAGGTGTTCGCTCAACTCTAGTTATGATGAGATCGGTGGCCGCTATAATGGACTCAAAACCGTTCACACTGGAGCTACTTCGCTCTATTAATGCCATGAAGGAGCGAGTGTATGCCTGGTCTCTTCAGCCCCAACCGGGAGCCAGCATGCACATCTGTGCTACCAGTCTTTCAATGCCCCTGTATTCACAGGACCCCCAAACTTCTTGGCGCCCGCAGTACCCAACACAAAGCTCTACCCAACAACATTACAATCCACCTGGTGATGTGGGTGTTAATCCAGGCAAAGTTTGTGTCCCTTTCAACAGAGATCTTTTGGAATTGTGTTTTTTTTTTTTATGCATTTAAGTTATGGCTTTATATATTTTTTTATTTAAATGTAAAAACTGTGGACAATCAAATCTTGTGTGGATCTCTTTATTTATAATAAAAAAAATCTAAATTAGAAAACAAATTATTTCAAACACATAGTTATATTCATTTACAAATCATATGATTTTACTGCAAAAGCTTACAAAGGTGATTTATTACGAGACCTGTGGACTCCCTCCAAAACACGTAAGAAGTTTCACCCACTTGATAATAACCTTCTCTTCAAAGGTGCATCTGATGTCTGGACATCTTTATCACCCTCTCTAGCTCCTAAGATTTCGCCATTATTGCCTTCCAGCTTGATACCTGTGGTCGTTGGTAGGGAATCTTTGACCTTCAAACCCATGTGGGACCAACTAGCTCATGTAACAGTCACAAAACTATTCCCGAGCGGAGGGACCCCCAGCTGCGCAGAACTACAAGAATTGCTTCCAAACTTCACTCTCACATTCCTGCACATTTCCCACTTTAACAGATGTTGCGCGGACTTCCTACAAACCAACTATCCCTTTAGAGAACTCACTGACTTTGAATCAGACCTGTCGTCTACGGTTTCCAGGTTCGGTAAGCTTTCTAAAGTGGTATCGGTAGTGAGAGAGGTAAAAAGCCTGAGAAACCCTGGGTTCATTTCGTCCTGGGAAAAAGAATTGGGTCTATCTTTCACGGAGATGGAAAGAAATCAAATTCTTCAAAATTCCCATGGTTACTCTAGATGTGTACGCTTGCAAGAAACACATTACAAGATTTTGGCTCGATGGTATAAAACACCTGAGTTTCTTTATGCGCATGGCTTATCTCCCACAAATCAGTGTTGGAGGTGTAACTCTCAGGTTGGTACACATACCCATATATGGTGGGACTGCATGATCATACGCCCCTTTTGGTCTGGAATTGAACGTATAATAAAATAAATTTTGGGTACCCAACTAAAGTTGACTCCGGTTCTGGTTTTACTTGGGTCTCCTCTGTCGGAAGCGCGCAAACACCCATCAGCCTTGATTAATCATTTTTTGGCAGCGGTCAAATCTTTAATCCCCTTGAAATGGCTGAATACTGTTCCCCCCTCCACCAACGAATGGTTCTAAAAAGTACATCAAATATGTAGGTTTGAAGAGATGTCCAGTAGATCATGTCGCACTCATCATAAGTTTCTCAAAACTTGGGATGCTTAGTTGAAATTATCATACTGTGATGATGAGACACAAACAAATCTTCCCTCCTAATGCCTGAAGGGATGGGTTCCTGAAGTATATTTACTACCCCCCCCCCAATCCCCCCATTTTCTTTTCTTTTCTCATTATATGATGTTATCAGGATATGTACCTCAGTATGCTGTAATACTAGTTATATACTGTATCTTTAATGTGTCATGTTATTCATTGTTATTCATAGCCCCGAATGGTTTGTAACTTGTCATGGCATTGGTGGATAACTTTTCTAGTTATCCAAAACAATAAAAACACAGATGATAAAAAAAAATCATATGATTTTAAATAAGTATAGTATATATTGCAAAAGCAATAGGCTACTTTCACACTCGCGTTTGGTTCAGACCTGTCAGGGATCTGGACAAACGCATCCGTTCAGATAATATAAGCGCATGAATTCGTTCAGAACGGATCCATTTGTATTGTCTTTAACATAGCCAAAACGGATTTATCTTGAACTCCATTGGAGGTCAATGGGGGACGGATCCATTTTCTATTGTGCCATATTGTGTCATTGAAAACGGATCCGTCCCCATTGACTTGCATTGTTTGTCAGGACGGATCAGTTTGGATCAGTTTCGTCAGACGGACACCAAAATGCTGCAAGCAGCGCTTTGGTGTCCGCTTCCAAAGTAGAATAGAGGCGGAATGGAGCCAAACTGAGCCAAAATGATGCATTCTGAGCATATCCTTATCCATTCAGAATGCATTAAGGGTAAAACTGATCCGTTTTGGACCACTTGTGAGATCCCTGAACGGATCTCACAAACGGAAACCAAAATGCCAGTGTGAAAGTAGCAATAGTCAAACATATATAGATAGGTAACAACTTCTTCAAGGTGTGATAATCCCATCCAGGACAATTAAAAAACATTGTAACGTGTCATCAATGCAAACCTAAGAAAAGAGAAGGATAGATAATGGAAATAGTTAGCACTCACACTCATATAAACATGTTATTCTGGAGTACAAATAATTTTGTAATGTATTAGGTATAATGAGGTATTAGAAGAAGGTTTTTGATGTTAAAACACAATCATGTACATTGTCATTGTCCATAAAATATTTTAAACTTTTGGTCTTAACAGTTTTGACTACAATACACCCCAGTCTGCAAGCCCACGTCAAAGGTCCTCTTTGTCTTGCGAGTCTCTACACTATCTAATATGATAAAACAAAAAAAACACTGGCTGTAAAATAAAATAATGGCCGAAGTCCAGGTGACATCATTGTCTGCCAAGAACTACGTCCATCTGCCATGGTAATGATCCCTCAGGGTTGATAAAGTAATCAGCATAGTCTCGAAATGCAAGTCCAGCAGATCCAGGCCATCCATGACGAGTCTGGTCCAATCCTCCAGATGAAGAAGAATAGGTACCAGACTCCACTAAACCAGCATCTACGGGAGCATTATGAATCCTGACGAAGTTAAGCAGGATCACACAAGCTTTAATAACAAGGGTGGCATTGTCCGGCGACATCTGTCAGGAATACTCTCCACTTGTTGGTTAGTATTCCAAACGCACACTCTACATACCGATGGGCTCTAGTCAGCCGTTAGTTAAATATGCATCGCCTGTCATCCAGATTGCATTTGAGAAAGGGTCGCATGACATGTGGGGCCAAAGCAAACCCTTCATCAGCCACAATTACAAATGGAGCCGGGGGACCCACAGAACCTGGCAGCAGAAACCAGCCAGAGCAGAAGGAGGTCTGCCTCAAAGTCAGCCATAATAAAATAGATAACCAAAATCTGAAACCAATGCTAACAAGACACCAACTTCTAACAAAGCTCTCAATGCTGCAAAAAGTTGTAGAAAATGGAGTTTGCACCATCACATGACAATCTTAAATATAGGGTGGTTAAAAGGGGTAAGAGTCAAAAGTTTAGATTTGTTTCCTGTTTCAGTTTCTGTTTATCATCAGCAAAAAAACTGATCACTTACTGAAAGAACACGGACATGCTTTTCCGCAAAAACTGAACGGAAATGGAGTATATACGGCAACACAACGGATTGTGAAAACGGAACCACAGATCCGTAAAAAATAGACATTTTTGCACAACGGTCATGTGCATGAGCCCTTTTCCTCCGAAGTATCGATGAATCTTATAGTTCTTTTATATGCCGGTACACTGTTTTTGATGTTCTTATACATTTTTAATTAGATATGTGTACAGTATATGCTACAATAAGGAGTATCTGTTTAAGTTATTTTAAGTTATTTCCCTATTCACATTTGTTTGCAGGGCAATTGTACTGCACTTACCCCCATTTTGATTCCAATTGCCGCCATCTAGCCCTTTCTATGACTTTTTTACAGCCATTTTTCAGCCCCAAAGTTCTGGTCCTCTTTGACTTCAAGAGGTCGGGTGTTCGGGGTCAGAGATGCAGAAATCTTTCTCATAATCTATTTATTCTCAGGACTGTGAAGAGGGGATATCCTCTATGTCTGGAGGAAAGAAGGTTTCTACACAGACATAGAGCAGTGAACCTATGGAACTCTCTTCCTGAGGAGCTGGTGATGGTGAATTCACTAAAAGAGTTATAGGGGCCTGGATGTATTTCTGGAGTGTAATAATCTTACAGGTTTCACTTCCTTCTGGGGTTTGCATCCCCACCTATCCCTTGGTTGAACTTGGACTTATGTCTTTTTTCAAATGTATTAACTATGTACTGTGTTATAGTTACTAGAAATGGGTTGTTGATAGGGTTCAGCGAACCCAAACTGTAAAGTTTAGGTTCGTATAGAACTTTAGGATTTTTGGACCCCGGACCCGAACATTTTAGTAAAAGTTTGGGTTCAGTGTTCGGCGCTTTCCTGGGCCTTTTTGAAAGGCTGCAGAGCAGCCAATCAACAAGCGGTTAACTTTCTGACCATAGAAGCCATCACAGCCATGCCTACTAATGGCATGGCTGTGATTGGCCAGAGCAGCATGTGACCCAGGCTCTATATAAGCTTGAGTCACGCAGCGCTGCACGTCACTCTGCTGTGTAGGGAGAGGATGCTGCTGGACTTGTGATTTCAGGGAGAGAATAGAAGAGAATCTAACTCAGTGATATACATAGAAACAGTTGTGTGGGTGCAGGGCACAATCGTTTTACCCTGCCCTGAGCCCATTGACCCAAAAAAATAAATAACTTTTATAATTCTGTTAGTTAGGTGGGTGGCGTCGGTGGCCATTTTATGCAAGCTCAGTGCACCAGCACTGCCTCTGAGCTTTTGGGACATTGCAAATCACAATTTTTTTTTTGCAATATGCAACATCTGGATTAGTCAGTGTGCAATTTAAACTAGACATACACCCATCATTTTCTGGGGTTTTAAAAACACACTTTTTGCAAAAAAAAACACCGGTATTTTCCTGATTAGTGATGAGCGGCAGGGGTCATATTCGAATTCGCGATATTTCGCGAATATTTTGTAGAATATTAGTTGAATATTCCCAAATTCGAAAAGTGACGATAATGATTGTGTAATATGCAAATTTTAGTAATTTGAATTTTTGGATTCAAATTTTTTATTGTGAATTTTTCAACTTACAACTATTAGACAAAGAAGATTATAGCACTATATTAGCTAAATTGCTCTATATTTGTTTTTTTCGAATATTCGCTATATTGCTATAACTTAGTTTTTTCGAATATTCGTAATATTCTAAAACAAGAATATATAGCAATGTAGCGAGTATTCAAAGAAAAAAGAATATAGAGCAAAATTCGCAAACACTACTACTCCTAAAGTCAAGTATATTGCAGCCTTCTTATTGGCCCACAAGCTAGAAGTAGGGAGGGATCATGTGTACTGATAAAAAAAAAAAAAAAGGGGGGAATTTTTTTTTTATATTCGAAATTACGGAACTATATTCGAAATATTCGCACATTTTCGAAGTACCTATATTCGTGATAAAAATTTGAAATTCAAATATTTGTGATCAACACCATTTCTGATCTGCAAGTGTTAAATTTAAGTTTAATATATACAGCTTTCATATTCTGTTACCAGAGAAACCACTTTATTGGCAATCTACAACATCTGGATTAGTCAGTGTGCAATTTAAGCTAGAGCTACACCCATCATTTTCAGGGGTTTTAAAAACACACTTTTTGGCCGAAAAACAATGTTTTCAGGCCTTGCAGCATCAGCACGTGTGAAATTACAGGCTTATATATTGCTGTCAAATTCAGTTGTTAAACAAACACTCGTTTGGGCAAAGAAAATTTAGTTGGCAGTCTTTGATGCAGATGTCAGTGTGAGATACACCCTTAATACATTTGGGTTAGATTCAGAGATTTGAAATACCGCCATTTGGTGCACCAATATTGAATTCAGGCCTACAGTGGGTCAGGCCGTGTGAGATACACCCTGTATATACAGGGCTTATATTATTTCATTAATAAAACACCCTTTTTGGGGCAAAATACACAATATTTCAGGCCTTGTAGCATAAGCACGTTTGAATTTTCTGGGTTATATACTGGTGCCATATTGAGTTATTAACTGCTTAAGGACACAGCCTTATTTCACCTTAAGGCTGAGTTCACACGGGCGAGATTTCCGCGCGGGTGCAATGCGGTAGGTGAACGTATTGCACCCGCACTGAATCCGGCACCATTCATTTCTATGGGGCTGTGCACATGAGCGATTTTTTTCACGCATCACTTCTGCAATGCTTTAAAATCGCAGCATGCTCTATATTCTGCGTTTGTAACGCAGGACAGGCCCCATAGAAATGAATGGGGCTGAGTGAAAATCGCAAGCATCCGCAAGCAAGTGCGGATGCGGTGCGATTTTCACTCATGGTTGCTAGGTGACAGTCTATTCACTGTATTATTTTCCCTTATAACATGGTTATAAGGGAAAATAATAGCATTCTGAATACAGAATGCTTAGTACAAGGGCAATTGAGGGTTAAAAAAAAAATAAAAAAATTAACTCACCTTGTCCTCTTCATCGCGCAGTTCCCGGTCTCTTCTGATGAGCTGTCGGCTAAAGGACCTTTGGTGACGTCAGATCACATGCTCCAATCACATGGTACATCACCACGGTGATGTACCATGTGATTGGAGCATGTGATCTGACGTCACCAAAGGTCCTTTAGCCGACAGCTCATCAGAAGAGACCGGGAACTGCGCGATGAAGAGGACAAGGTGAGTTAATTTATTTATTTATTTTTTAACCCTCAATTGCCCTTGTACTAAGCATTCTGTATTCAGAATGCTATTATTTTCCCTTATAACCATGTTATAAGGGAAAATAATACAATCTACACTACAACTAACCCAAACCTGAACTTCTGTGAAGAAGTTCAGGTCTGGGTACCACAGTCGTTTTTTTATCACGCGAGTGCAAAACACATTGCACCCGCGTGATAAACACTGAACATCGGAACGCAATCGCAGTCAAAACTGACTGCAATTGCGTACCCAATCGCGCGGGTTTGCCGCAATACACCGGGACGCATCCGGACCTAATCCGGACACGCCCGTGTGAACTCAGCCTAAGGACCAGTCCATTTTTTTGCAAATCTGACCAGTGTCATTTTAAATGGTGATAACTTTAAAACGCTTTGACTTATCCAGGCCATTCTGAGATTGTTTTTTCGTCACATATTGTACTTCATTAAACTGGTAAAATGGAGTAAAAAAGAAATAATCATTTTTATTTATAAAAAAAATACCAAATTTGCCAAAAACTTTAAAAAATTAGCAAATTTCAAAGTTAAAATTTCTCTACTTCTATAATACATAGTAATACCTACAAAAGTCATAATAGTAATAGTCATTACTTTACATTCCCCATATGTCTACTTCATGTTAGGATCATTTTGTGACTGACATTTTATTTTGGGGGGGGATGTAACAAGGCTTAGAAGTTTAGAAGCAAATCTTGTTCAGGTCTGAAGTCACTTTGTGAGGCTTACATAATAGAAACCACCCAAAAATTACCCCATTCTAGAAACTACACCCCTCTTGGCATTTAAAACTGATTTTACAAACGTTGTTAACCCTTTAGGTGTTCCACAAGAATTAATGGAATAAAGAGATACAATTTTAAAAATTTCACTTTTTGGCAGATTTTTCATTTTAATATTTTTTTCCAGATACAAAAGCAAGGGTTAACAGCCAAACAAAACTCAATATTTATGGCCCTGATTCTGTAGTTTACAGAAACACCCCATATGTGGTCGTAAACTGCTGTACGGGCACACGGCAGGGCGCAGAAGGAAAGGAATGCCATACGGTTTTTGGAAGGCAGATTTTGCTGGACTGGTTTTTTGACCCCATGTCCCATTTGAAGCCCCGCTGATGTACCCCTAGAGTAGAAACTCCAAAAACGTGACCCCATTTTAGAAACTATGGGATAGGGTGGAAGTTTTGTTGGTACTAGTTTAGGGTACATATGATTTTTGGTTGCTTTATATTACACTTTTTGTGAGGCAAGGTAACAAGAAATAGCTGTTTTGGCACAGTTTTGTTTTTTTTTGCAACATTCATCTGACAGGTTAGATCATGTGGTATTTTTATAGAGCAGGTTGTCACGGACGCGGTGATACCTAATATGTATAAAAAAAATTGATTTATGTAAGTTTTACATCAATCATGTTTTAGTGTCTCCATAGTCTGAGAGCCATAGTTTTTTCAGTGCATATGACTTTTTGATCGCTTGCTACTACACTTTTTGTGATGTAAGATAACAAAAATAGCTTTTTTTACACCGTTTTTATTTTAATTTATTTACGGTGTTCACCTGAGGGGTTAGGTCATGTGATATCTTTATAGAGTAACTTATTACAGACGCGGCGATACCTAATATGTATACTTTTTTTATTTATGTAAGTTTTACACAATGATTTCATTTTTGAAACAAAAAAAATCATGTTTTAGTGTTTCCATAGTCTGAGAGCCACAGTTTTTTTTTTGTTTTTGGGCAATTATCTTGGGTATGGAATTATTTTTGCTGGATGAGATGCTGGTTTGATTGGCACTATTTTGGGGTGCATATGACTTTTTGATCGCTTGCTATTACACTTTATGTGATGTAAGGTGACAAAAAATGTTTTTTTAGCACAGTTTTAATTTTTAATTTTAATTTTTTTATCTGAGGAGTTAGGAGGAGTTTTTTTATTTGCAACATTCATCTGACAGGTTAGATCATGTGGTATTTTTATAGAGCAGGTTGTCACGGACGCGGTGATACCTAATATGTATAAAAAAAATTGATTTATGTAAGTTTTACATCAATCGTGTTTTAGTGTCTCCATATTCAGAGCCATAGTTTTTTTGGGGGGCGATTGTCTCAGGTAGGGGCTCATTTTTTGCGGGATGAGGTGAAGGTAAGATTGGTACTATTTTGATGGGCGTACCCCTTTTTGATTACTTGCTGTTGCACTTTTTGTGATGTAAGGTGACATTTTTTTTTTTTAGCACAGTTTTTATTTTTTACGGTGTTCATCTGAGGGGGTTAGGTCATGTAATATGTTTATAGAGCCGGTCGATATGCACGTGGCGATACCTAATATGTCCCAAAAAAAATTCACCTATTTTTTACCAATTTTTTCTAACTTTATTTAGGGAAAATGACGTTTTGGTTTATTTTTACTTGAAACTTATAATTTTTTTTGGGGGGGGGGGGACTTTATTTTTTAAACTTTTTTTCACTTAATGTTTTTTGTCCCACTTTGGGACTTCAACTTTTGGGGATATAATCCTTTGCAATGCATTTCAATACTTCTGTATTATTGGAATGCATTGGCTGTATGAGTAATGCTGTGTGTATTATTCATGTAGCTTCTGGCCTGTAAGATCCAGGGGGCTGAATCTCACAGTCACGTCAGAAGAAGGCAGCGGCGATGCCTCAGGAAGGCATCACGCTGCCTTACATGCCATCGGGTCCCCCCTACAGCCCCATGGGGACCTGATGGCAACGCCTCCGCCGCCGCACCATAAAACGCCATTTTGGGCAAAATAAATCTTTCATTCAGGCCAACACTGGTTCAGGCCGTGTGAGATACACCCTCTACATGCAGGGGTTTGATTCAGGTATTTGAAATACAGCCATTTTGGGCAAAGAAATCTTTATTTCAGGCCTACACTGAATCAGGCCGTGTGAGATACACCCTCTACATACAGGGGTTTGATTCAGGTATTTCAAATACAGCCATATTGGGCAAAAAAAACTTTTATTCAGGGCTACACTGGTTCAGGACGTGTGAGATACACCCTCTACATACAGGGGTTTGATTCAACTATTTGAAGTACAGCAATTTTGGGCAAATAAATCTTTAAATCAGGCCTACACTGATTTCAGGCTGTGTGAGATACACCATCTACATACAGGGGTTTGATTCAGACATTTGAAATACAGCTAAATGAAATACAGCCATGTTAAGCAAAGAAATCTTTAATTTAGGCCTACACTGATTCAGACCGTGTGAGATACACCCTCCACATACAGGGGTTTGATTCAGGTATTTGAAATACAGCCATATTGGGCAAAAAAAACTTTAATTCAGGGCTACACTGGTTCAGGACGTGTGAGATACACCCTCTACATACAGTGGTTTGATTGAGGTATTTGAAATACAGCCATTTTGGGCAAAGAAATCTTCAATTCAGGCCTACACTGATTCAGGCCGTGTGAGATACACCCTCTACATACAGGGGTTTGATTCAGGCATTTGAAATACAGCCATTGGAAATATAGTCATTTTGGGCAAAGAAATCTTTAATTCAGGCCTACATTGATTCAGGCCGTGTGAGATACACCCTCTACATACAGGGATTTGATTCAGCCATTTGAAATACAGACATTGTGGGCAAAGAAATCTTTTATTCAGGCCTACACTGATTCAGGCCGTGTGAGATACACCTTTTACATACAGGGGTTTGATTCAGCCATTTGAAATGCAGCCATTTTGGGCAAATAAATCTTTAATTCAGTCCTACACTGGTTAAGGCCGTGTGAGATACACCCTCTACATACAGTGGTTTAATTCAGGCATTTGAAATACAGCCATATGAAATACAGCCATGTTGGGCAAAGAAATCTTTAATTCAGGCCTACACTGGTGGTTCAGGCCGTGTGAGATACACCCTCTACATACAGGGGTTTGATTCAGGCATTTGAAATACAGCCATTTGAAATGCAGCCATTTTGGGCAAAGACATCTTTAATTCAGGCCTACATTGATTCAGGCCGTGTGAGATACACCCTATACATACAGGGCTTTGATTCAGGCATTTGAAATACAGCTATTTTGGGCAAAAAAAATCTTTGAGGCCTAGTCTGGTTTAGGCCGTGTGAGATATACACTTTACATACTGTCATTCTATTCTACTATTAATTAAACACCCATTTTGGGCAAGATCCTAAATTCAAAAAATATGAGGAGAGCGTCAAATAAGGGACATGGCCCAGGTCGTGGCAGTGCTGGTGGAGCTCCTGTTGCAGGGAGAGGATGTGGTCGATATGTTCCAGCTACACACACAAGTGAAACCCCTTCCTCAGGTGCGAGTAGTCGACAAAACCTGCAGCGGTATTTGGTCGGGCATAATGCTGCTCTTCGAATGTTGATGCCTGGACAAGTATAGGCGATAGTAGATTGGGTTGCTGACAGTGGATCCAGTTCCTTCACATTGTCTCCCACCCAGTCTCCGTCTGAAAGACCACAGTAGGCACCTGCAGCTGATTTCCATCAGTATTTCACCTCACCCCCTTGCAAATGAGCCAAGCAGTCTGAGCCCCAAGTCATGCAGCAGTCTCTTCTGCTTTTTGATGACTCTGTTAGCAGGGTTTTCCAGGGCCGTCCACCTAGCCCTGCGCCAGAAGTGAAAGAGATTGAGTGCACCGATGCCCAACCACTTATCTTTCAAGATGAGTACATGGGAGGACCATTGCAGCACGTCTCGGATGATAACAAAACATAGGTGCCAACTGCTGGGGCTTTCGAAAGTGTGCAGACCGACAAGGAAGGCAGGGGTGAAGACTGGGTGGAAGATGATGTGGAGGATGATGCGAGTGACCTACTTAGTTCGGAGAAAGAGGCGGAGGTCGCACAGAGCCACCAGCACAGCAGAAGAGGGAGCAGGGTGCAAAAGCAGAGCGGCCGTCCTCTAGACAGAACGCCTGCTACTACCCACCACAGCAAGGGACCGAGCACACCAAAGCCAGCTCCAAGGAGTTCCCCAGCGTGGCAGGTCTTCAGACAATGTGCTGATGACAAGACACGAGTGGTTTGCACGCTGTGCAATCAGAGCCTGAAGCGAGGCATAAACGTTCTCAACCTGCATGACCAGGCATTTTAGTGCTAACCACAAGCTGCAGTGGAGTAGACACTTTAAAAACCAAGAAAGGTCTCTGCCTCCTCCTGCTTCCTCTTCTGCTGCAGTCTTTGACTCTTCATCCACCTCTGCAGTGACAGTGCCACCTGCCACCCCGCAAACAGAGGATCTGCCAGCAACACCAACACCTGGGTCACCAAGCATCTGCACAATGTCCCACAGAAGCATTCAGGTCTCCATCTCCCAAACGCTGGAGAGGAAGAGGAAGTACCGCCCTAACCTCCTGCGATCCCTAGCCCTGAATGCCAGAATTTCTAAATTACAGGCCGTAGAAATGCTGTCATTCTGTCTGGTGGAGATGGATCATTTTAAAGGCCTTATGGCGGTAGCTGTCCCACAGTATGTTCTGCCCAGCCACCACTACTTTTCAAGGCGAGCCATCCCTTCCATTAACAACCAAGTAGGGGACAAAATCATGTGCACACTGCGCAACGCCATCTGTGGCAAGGTGCACCTGACTATGGATACATGGACCAGTAAGCACGGTCAGGGCTGTTATATCTCCATAACAGCACACTGGGTAAATGCAGTGGCGGCTGGGCCTGAGGCAGATAGCACGCTTTCGGTGTTCTCACCCTGCTGCTGCTCACCTGACAGTGATGCAGCGTAACTTCAGCCTTCCTGCTCACCGCCTCATATGCGACATGCCCACAAGGTGGAACTCCACCTTGCACATGCTGGCCAGACTGTGTGAGCAGCAGGCGATAGTGGAGTTTCAGCTGCAGCATGCACGGGTGAGTCGCTTGGCGGAACAGCATCACTTCACCACCAATGAGTCATGACTGGGCCTCCATGCGAGACCTGTGTTCCTTGTTGCGCTGTTTCGAGTACTCCAACATGGTCAGTGCCGATAACGCCATTCTCAGCGTTACTATCCCACTTTTATGCCTCCTTTAAAAAACACTCCTGGCAATGATGGAGGAGGATGTGGCACAGGAGGAGGAGGAGGAAGAGAGATCATTTCGTAGGGTTATCGGCCAGTCATTCTCTAGTGGCTCCGAGGGCAAAAGGTACACAATTGTCCAGCCAGGGCACAGTTCTGGAGGATGACGAGGTGGAGGATGAGGAGGATGAGATGGAGGAGGAGGAACCCTGTTCACAGCAGGGTGGCACCCAGACCAGCTCATGGCCAACACTGGTGCGTGGCTGGGGGGATACAGAGGACACAGACGATACACCTCCCACAGAGGATAGCTTTTTGTTGCCTCTGGGCAGCCTGGAACACATGAGCGATTACATGCTGCAGTGTCTCCGCAACGACTGCCGAGTTGCTTACATTCGGACTTGTGCTGATTACTGGGTGGCCACGCTGCTGGAGTCCCGATACAAGGACAATGTACCGTCCTTAATTTCCTCACTGGAGCGTGATCGTAAGATGCACGAGTACAAGCGCACGCTGGTAGAAGCGCTGCTGGTGGCATTCCCACCTGACAGCAGGGGCACAGTGGAAGCACAAGGCGAAGGCAGAGGACGATGACGAGGTCGCCAACGCAGCTAGAGCACCGCCAGCACCTTAGAAGGCAGGGTTAGCATGGCCGAAATGTGGAAAAGCTTTGTCAGCACGCCACAACAACCAGAACTACCAGCTTATATGGAACGTCTTAGCAGGAGGAAGCATTTCACCAACATGGTGGAGCAGTATGTGTGCACACGCCTACACGTACTGAATGACGAGTCTGCCCCCTTCAACTTCTGGGTCTCCAAATTGGACACATGGCCTGAGCTTGCCCTTTACGCCTTGGAGACGCTGGCCTGCCCTGCAGTCAGTGTATTAATTAAACGTGTGTTTAGTACGGCAGGGGGCATCATCACAGACAAGCGCAGCCGTCTGTCCACAGCCAATGTGGACAAGCTCACGTTCATTAAAATGAACCAGGCATGGATCCCTCAGGACTTGTCCGTACCTTGTGCAGAATAGACATGTATACCAGCACTAACCAGCCATTGTTATACTGCAGCGCAATTGCTCATTCTTGTATTTTGGATAGTTCACGCTATTTTAGAGTGTACCCTAATTTTAAAAAATTAAATTAAAACCAAAAACCTGTGTTGGCTTCCTCGTCCTCCTCCATCGCCGCTTCCACCTACACCGCTATGTCCTCCGCCTCCTATAAACTCCTACTCCATATGGAACTCCACCTCAAAAATATGTTTTTATATTTTTTATTTGTACGTGTTTTATTTTATATCATTTCACTACTTTGTCATTTACATTATCGCATGAAATAATTTTTGGGTGTATAGTACCACTGCTATACCTAGTAGGCCGGTTAAAAAAAAAAAATAATAACTGTCATTAAGATTTTCGGGTGAAATTCACCAATTTTTGGGTGTATAGTACCACTGTTATACCTAGTAGGCTGGCAAAAAAAAAAATATAATTGTCATTTACATTTTATGGTGAAATTCGCCAATTTTGGTGTATATAGTACCACTGTTATACCTAGTAGACAGGTTAAACAAAAAAAAAATTGTCATTTACATTTTAGGGTGAAATTCACCAATTTTGGTGTGTCTAGTACAACTGCTATACCTTGTAGACCGGAAAAATTTAATTAAAAAAATGTCAGTTACATTTTCTGTTGAAAGTTTGGGGTGTATAGTACCACTGCTATACCTAGTAAACAGGTTGAAAAAATAAATAAATAAATAGTCAGTTACATTTTACGGTGAAATTCACCACTTTTTGGGTGTATAGGACCACTGCTATACCTAGTACACATTTTTTTTAAAAAAATTGTCAGTTACATTTTTTGTTGAAATTCACCAAAATTTGGGTGTAATATACCTCTCCTCTACCTAGTTGACAGCTTAATTTATTTCAATAATTTTTCTGTTACATTCTTGGGTTGACATTATACAATTTTAGACGTGAATAAACACCTGCTATGCATAGGTGACTGGGAATAAAATGTTATAAATTATTCAGTAATTAACGTGCGCCACATCCTTTCTTTCAATGGTTAAACTTTGAAAAGTTGTCACACTTTTACGCTTTAATAATCTCTCCCATATTTCAAATCTATATTTTTTTTATTTGAAAAAATGAATCCTCCCTTGGATGTGGTCTCTCTTTCTCACGTTCCCTCTCTGGCCTGGAACCCTAATTTCCCCCCCCCCCCCGTGATCACCATGTTAGGCGCATAAAAGAACATTGAAAGTTGATAGAGCAGATATCAAATTGGATCGTGAACATCACGGGGATGTGCGACATGGTGGGGCAGTAAGTATGCACATGCCTACACAAACTGACTGATAGGGGTCAGCCCCTGGAACTTATGGGTCTCCAAATTGGGCACATGGCCTGAACTTGCCCTTTACCTCTTGGAGGTGCTGGCCTGCCCTGCAGCCAGTGTATTGTCTGAACTTGTGTTTAGCATGACTGGAGGGGGTTATCACAGGGTATATTTCCCAATGTTTTAGGGTGTACCCTAATTTTCAAAAAAAAATTAAAACCAAAAAGCAGTGTAGACTACCTCCTCCTCCTCCACCGCCGCTTCCACCTACACCGCCATATCCACCTACACCGCCATATCCACACCCTCCTCAACCTCCTACTCCATATGGACCTCATCCTCCAAGATCAAGATTTTTATTTTATTTTTTACCTATTTTATGTTATTTAAAGTAATTTCCCTATACACATTTGTTTGCAGAGTACTTGCCATGCTCTTAACCACGTTTTGATGCCATTTGCAGCCCTCTAGCCCTTTCCATGACATTTTGGGGTCAAGTTCGGGTCCCGAACTCAAACTTTTTTCTGAAGTTCGGCCGAACCCGATGAACCCGAACAGCCAGGTGTCCGCTCAACTCTAATTGTTGATCCATGGAGTTATTCTGACTGATTTATATTTTTTTATTTTTTTGCCTTCCTCTGGATCAACTTGCATGATAACACGCTGAACTGGATGGAAATGTTTTTTTTTTTTTCAACCTTACAAACTATGTTACTATGTAATGTTTCTTTTAATGCTTGCAAAAGAGAAACATTTGGGGCTATGGCAACAGAGATGAGTAAATCAGTTGTAAATGAATCTGACACATGACCCCATTCTGACTTTGGCCATCTTGTCTGTAATGCCTTGCAGTAGGCCTGATAGACCAGCCAATATCCTCCCTGCTTATTGGCTATCAGGCTCTATATTAGCTCTGAAAAAGTGTTATCACTGTGTGCTCAGTTGTGATATGACAGACAACATTTAGACACACAAACCAGCCATTTTAGAGTCTTGCAAGGACATAGTAGGGACTATGAAGGAGGTATATTTAGTTAGGCAGATTGACATATAGGGCAGAAAGTCAGATCTTATCATTAGGGACAAGATAGGGGGACTTAGTGTTTTTTGTCTGTTACATCCAGGACTGAAGTTGTTCAAAAAACACATGTATACACACTGCTGCACTGTTGAACAGAGATCCTTATATATACAAAATTTTGATTTGCAACAAATGCGCTTCGTGGTAATGAATCACAATTTTCCTAAAATGGCGGCTACACGTGTGAGGACTGAGGACATGGGGCATGGAACTCTGGGAAGGAGGGATCACCCAGATTCTGCCATTTTCCAGAGTTCAGAGTGCAGAGACAGACATGTAAAGGTGCTAGGGACAGCAATGGGAAAAACCTCATTGTGGAAAAAAAAGACAGAAAAAACAATATATAAGTGCAGGGAAAGGATAGGGAGGAATCATTTCAAAGCATCTTAGTGCAGGGAGAGATGACAGAAGGCGCTAGGGACATTGATAGGAAAGGGATTTACAAGTGCAGGATTATTTGGGGATTCAAATAGTCATTAGACAGATCTGTAATTTCAGCTTTTTGTTAATGAGCTGCACGTGTTATGTTGAAAAGCCCTTAGAGGCTTATATCTTAGTATCTTATTCAATACTACAAGAAAAATATACATGCATTTCACTTCTGCAGTTATTTCTGGTTAAAGCATATAGTAACAAATAAAAATATATTTGCACGGCACTGTTGCAGTTATTTCTGGTGAAAGTGTATAGGGGCATATATCAGTACAACAAGAAAAATATATATATATACGCACTTCACTCTCACATTTTTTTCTGGTCAAAGCGTATAGTGGCCAATTTCAGTGCAACAAAAATTATGTATTCTCATTTCACTGCTGCAGTTATTTCTGGTGAAAGCTTATAGGGGCTGTGAAGATTTGCTCTGGTAGACAGGCTTGCGGACGCAGTATAGAGGCAACGACAAAGGTTTTAACTTAAACAGTTCAGTGTTTTATTCACACATAAGGAAAGTGACAACAAAAAGTCAGTTTCAAGGAAAAAAAATGTCACCTTGAGTCTGCTGTTTGTTCACACCAGGCAGCAACACATAAGTCCTTCGGTGGAACAGAAGCCCACGTGCTTTCATCCAAACAAGATAAAAGCCCTTAATCCCGGCCTAAAATCTCAGGCCCCAACACAGAGACTTGCAAAGCTCCACTGTCAGATGGAGGATAATCCACACCCAGCTAAGACTGCTGGCTGGGTTTTATACCCCTAACCAAAACATGTCCTGGAATGTGGGGAACAGCCACCCACCCTGCAATTTGGCTGCTCCCAGTAAGAGCCGGCCCGGATCGGCTTTGCAGCCACACTAAATAACCAATAATGTCAGTCAGCTCTAGCTGCTGCTGACACTTAAAATTGCCGTCTTACCTCACCGAGGCCAGGAACCTCGGTGACACATATCTTCCGTCAATGACAGCCCCTTGTGCTTTCCTACATACCTCCCCCTTTTGTTCAACCCTGAGGGGGTGATCACACGCCAGACAGTGTACCCGGGACAGGGCATCTGCATTTCCCTGTAACCTGCCTGCCCTATGTTCCATGGGAAACTTAAAGTACTGTAGGGACAAAAACCACATGGTGACCCGAGCAGTCCACTCTTTGGCTTGGCTCCTCCACTTGAGAGGGGAGTGGTCGGTTACCAGACGGAACTTTCTCCCCAATAGATAATAGCGGAGAGACTCAAGTGCCCACTTGATGGCCAGGCACTCTCTCTCCACTTTTCTGTAACTAGTCTAGGCTGGGGTAAGTTTGCGGCTCAGGAAAACAATGGCATGTTCCTCCCCATTGATGTCCTGAGAGAGTACAGCTCCAAGTCCTACTTTAGAGGCATCTGTCTGTACCACAAACTCCTACTTGAAGTCGGGCGTAACCAACAACGGGGACTCACACAGGGCCAACTTCAGAGCAGAGAAAGCCTTTTCCGCGTGCTCATTCCACTGGACCGTCACTGACTTGCTTTTCTTCAAAAGGCCTGTCAATGGTGCAGCAACCGTAGCAAAGTGGGGGACAAACCTCATATAGAATCCCATTATTCCCAGGAATTACTTTACTTGCCAAGTAGTGACAGGTCGGGGCCAATTCCTAATTGCCAAAATTTTGTTTACCTTAGGTTTAATAATTCCGCTCCCAATTACATACCCCAGGTACTTGGTCTCTTATAACCCAATTGCACACTTTTTTGGGTTAGCAGTTAAGCCAGCCTTCCTAAGAAAGTCCACTACAGCCTGTACTTTAGGTAGGTGACTTTCTCAGTTGGTGCTGTGGATAATGATATCGTCCAGGTACGCCGAAACGTACCGACCATGTGGAAACGTACCGACCATGTGGATGGAGTACAATGTCCATTAGCCTTTGAAACGTGGCGGGAGCGCCATGTAGATAAAAGGGTGATACCTTGTACTGATACAGCCCCTCTGGCTTGATGAAAGCCATTTTTTCCTTGGCAGCCTCCATCAAGGGTACCTGCCAGTGCCCTTTGGTGAGGTCCAACACAGAAAAATACCGGGCTTGGCCTAACTTCTCAATAAGCTCATCTAATCGGGGCATGGGATATGTGTCAAACTTGGACACCTCATTTAGTTTGGGGAAGTCGTTATAGAAGCGCAATGTCCCATCCAGCTTGGGTATTAAGACTGGCCCATTCACTTTTTGACTCCTCGATAACACCTAGCTGGAGCATTAGCTGCACTTCGTCTGCGATGGCTTGTCGACGAGCCTCAGGTACCCGGTATGGTTTTAACCTGACTTTTGCTTGTGGCTCAGTGATAATGTCATGTCGGATTATGGAAATGCGTCCAGGAAGGTCCGAGAACACATCCGTGTTTCAACTAACAAACTCCCTGGCTTCCTGAGCCTGTTTAGAGGAGAGTCTGTCAGCAATTTTCACTTTGGCAGCCGCTTTCCTTGCTTCAGACAAAGGGACCGAATCTGCTTCCCCTAGAAACCCTGGACATGGGATGTCTTCCGTACAGGTTTCCCTGCTCTGGCTTTTGCCTTCCCGGCTGATGTACCTTGTCATCTACCTCTCCAATTTTTTCAAGTATCTCGTAGGCTCCTGCCACCTAGCTAGGAACTTACTGTCTATGGTTGGTACCAGCACCAATACCCGATCACCCGGGTTAAAGTTCCGGAACTCTACTCTGGGTTCGCTGCGCTGCCTCCATATGTTCCCTAACCAGAGGTAACACTGTTTCCATCCATCCTTACATCTGGGTGACATACTCAACAACACTTTTGTGCGGTGTGGGTTATTGTTCCCACGCCTCTTTGGCCACGTCCAACGGTCTGGATGTATGCCGTATAGCAGTTCAAAGAGCGAGAACCCAGTAGAGGCCTGGGGCACCTCTCACACTGCGAACATGAGATAGAGCAGAAGAAGATCCCAGTCCCTCTCATCCTTAGACACCACACCTTTTAACATATTTTTTTATGTTTGATTAAACCTCTCCACCAGGCCGCCCGTTTGCGGGTGATAGACGGACGTCCGCAACAGTTTTATATGGAGCAACTTACAGAGTTCTCTCATGACCTTGGACATAAAAGGGGTCCCTTGGTCAGTAAGAACCTCTTTAGGCCGATCCACTCAGGAAAACATATCCAGTAACTCCTTAGCTATGATTTTGGCTGATGTATGACGCAGTGGCACTGCCTCCAGGTAGCGGGTGGTGTAGTCGAGGATGACCAAGATGTGTTGGGCTAGGCCTATGAGATCCAAAGCGATCCGCTCGAATGTAACCTCAATAGTCGGGAGAAGGACCAGGGGACTATGGAAAGGTGACTGGTTTTCTGGCAGGTTGAGCAAGACTTGCAATACTCTTCCACCTCTCTGAACACACTGGGGCAGTAAAACCGCTGTAGAATCCAGTCATGCGTTTTCTGCTCGCCCAGGTGTCTTCCAAGAACATGTTGGTGGGCTAACTCCAACACTAGCTTGTAAAACGCCTTGGGCACCAACAGCTGTTCAATATGTTCACCCCGTAGTTTATTTATCTGGTGCAGCATCTCCTGTTGCACCATAGACTCGGCCCCTGGTTTTTGCGGTTCACCTTCAACTATTACCATATTTTCCCATGCTTGAGACAGAGTCAGGTCCTGGTGCTGTGCTGTACCAAAATTATCCCCAGAGACATTGAGGTCTGCCAGCTCAGGACCCAGCGGCAAGTCCTCCACGTCTCCCACCATCACACTTAGCCGGGCCAATCTGCTAGGGTTACATCTGTCTCCCAGGTATTGGTAACTTTCATATCCGGCCATAGTGACGGAAAACAGGGGAACTCTCTCCCAATTATTAACTCATACGGTAACTTTGTGGCGACGGCCACCTCATACCGATCCAGTGCTGAAGAGGGTACTGCTAAGCCCTAAAAATCACATCTGCCAACAGCCGATCCAACATAGCAGTGGGAGTCAATATGTCAAGCTGCAGCCATTTTTGCAATCGGTGCAGCAGATCATAATATTGTGGTCTGACGGGTTCTGCCGGGTTAAATTCCCACTGATGCACCCGCTGGGCCCGGACCAATACATTCACCCCGAGTCCCGCCAAGATCTCACCTTTTGCTGTCGGGTAGTCGGCCACTTGATCATCGGGGAGATAAAAAAATACTTGCTGGGGAACAAACGCCAGGAGCGAGCGACGACCTCAGCCCACTGGACTCAGGGTAACTTTTCCCTCACGGTCACCTTTTCAGAGATCACCAGATAGGTCTCGATGTCATCTGAGGGGGTCATCTTAGGAATCGCTGCGCAGACAGCTTTGCGGGAATTGTGGACATTCTGGGTCGCTCCTGCCACTTGCAATGCCATTACATTTTGTAATAGCAGCTGGTTAGTTTCTTGCTGCTGCTTGTTAGCTTTCCGTTGCTGCAAGTTAGCCTCCACGAGGGTTTTCACGACCGCCTCCATTTTGTCAGGGGACACGGGTCATAACTAAAGTTGAGCGGACACCTGGATGTTCGGGTTCAACAGGTTCGGCCATACTTCAGAAAAATGTTTAAGTTCGGAATCCGAACTTGACCCTAAACCCCATTGAAGTCAATGGGGACCCGAACTTTTGAGCACTGAAATGGCTGTAAAAATGTCATGGAAAGGGCTAGAGTGCTGCAAATGTTGTCAAAATGTGGTTAAGAGCATGGTAAGTGATCTGCAAACAAATGTGGATAGGGAAATTACTTAAAATAACATAAAATACGTAAAAATAATAATCTTTCTCTAGGAGGACCAGGTCCATATGGAATAGGAGGTTGAGGAGGCAGTGGATGTGGCAGTGTAGGTGGAAGTAGCGGTGGAGGAGGTAGCCTACACTTCTTTTTGGTTTTTAAATGTATTTGTATTTTTATTTTATTAGGGTACACCCCAAAACATTGGGAAATATAACCTGTGATAACCCCCTCCAGTCATGCTAAACACAGGTTCAGACAATACACTAGCTGCAGGGCAGGCCAGCACCTCCAAGAGGTAAAAGGCAAGTTCAGGCCAATTTGAAGACCCAGAAGTTGCAGGGGCTGACCCCTGTCAGTCAGTTCGTGTAGGCATGTGCACACTTACTGCCGCACCATGTCGCACGTTCCCATGATGTTCACGATCCAATTTGATATCTGCTCTATCAACTTTCAATGTTCATTTATGCGCCTACCATGGTGATCACGGGTGGCGGGGAATCAGTGTTCCAGGCCAGAGAGGGAGCGTGAGAAAGAGAGACCACATTCAAGGGAGGAATCATTTTTTCAAATTTAAAATTGTAGAGTTGAAATATGGGAGAAATTATTAAGCGTAAAAGTGTGAAAACTTTACAATGTTTAAGCATTGAATGAAAGGACGTGGAGCGCATTAATTACTGAATAATATTTATAATTTTATTCCCTATCATCTATGCATAGCGGGTGTTTATTCACGTCTAAAATTGTATAATGTCAACCCAAGAATGTAACAGAAAAATTATTGAAATTTATTAAGCTGTCAACTAGGTAGAGGAGGGGTAAATTACACCCATAAATTAGTGAATTTGACCCAAAAATTTAACTGACATTTTCTTTTTTTTTAAACCTGTCTACTAGGTATAGCAGTGGTACTATACACCCAAAAATTGGTGAATTCCACCCAAAAATGTAAATGACAAAGTAGTGAAATGATATAAAATAAAACACGTACAAATAAAAAATAAAAAATTGATTTATGAGGTGGAGTTCCATATGGAGTAGGAGTTTGAGGAGGCGGTGGACGTAGCGGTGTAGGTGGAAGCGCCGGTGGAGGAGGACGAGGCAGCCAACACAGGGTTCCATGCCTGGTCCAATTTAATGAACGTGAGCTTGTCCACATTGGCTGTGGACAGACGGCTGCGCTTGTCTGTGATGACGCCCCCTGCCGTGCTAAACACACGTTCAGATAATACACTGGCTGCAGGGCAGGCCAGCACCTCAAAGGGCAAGCTCAGGCCATGTGCCCAATTTGGATACCCAGAACTTGAAGGGGGCAGATTCGTCATTCAATACGTGTAGGCATGTGCACACATACTGCTCCACCATGTTGGCGAAATTCTGCCTCCTGCTAAGACGTTCCATATCAACTGATGGTGCTGGTTGTTGTGGCATGTTGACAAAGCTTTTTCACATTTCGGCCATGCTAACCCTGCCTTCTGAGGTGCTGGCGGTGCCCCAGCTGCGTTGGCGACCTCTTGTCACGGCTGTTTAAGGGTAACCAGAGCATACACAGTAAGAAGAGCTACTGACCGGACCCAAACTAGGGAAGAGGAAGGGTGACTCCTGTCAGACCCTCAACACTCTCTCTATGCTGCTAAAGCACATGCCCGGATCCAAATGGTGGAACGAGGCATGCCCACGTACCTTAGACTGATGAGCCCTGTAACCCCTACAATAGTGGAAGGGGCACGGCCACCGATGCCCTGCTCAGAATATGGAGGGAACCGTGGCCACCTCAGATCCAGTCAGGAAATCACCAGGTACATAACAAAGTCTGCACACTTAGCTGATGGAGCTGTAGCCGCAGAGAAGACGGATCCAAGGGCCGCTGGCAATATCCGGAGTGCTTGCAGCAGCAGAACACAGGTCCAGAGAACTAGTAGCTTAAGAAGTGACGATACTCAAGGCAGAGCTACAACTGAAAAGAGAAGTATAATCCACGCCCTGCAATAGGAGGAGGGGTGATTTAAAGGCAGTGTAATCAAACGCAGGAGGAACAGCTGAGAGTAAAGACCTCATCACAGGGGCGGAGAGACAGAACAGTGAGAACACCTCCAAACTCTAAGTGACATCATCACAGGGGTGGAGAGACAGAGCTGTGAGAACGTCTCAAAGCTCTGGTAGTGACACCTCTTCCTCGTCCTCTGCCTTTGCCTTGTGCTTGCACTGTGCCCCCGCTGTCAGGTGGGAATGCCACCAGCAGCGCGTCTACCAGCATGAGATTCTACTTGCGCATCATACGATCACGCTCCAGTGAGTGAATTTAGGATGGTACGTTGTCCTTGTAATGGGGATCCAGCAGCGTTGCCACCCAGTAATCAGCACAAGTTAGAATGTGGGCAACTCGGCAGTCGTTGCGTAGACACTGCAGCATGTAATCGCTCATGTGTGCCAGGCTGCCCAGAGGCAACAAAAATCTGTCCTCTGTGGGAGGTGTATCATCTCTGTCCTCTGTATCCCCCCAGCCACGTACCAGTGATGGCCATGAGCTGGTCTGTGTGCCACCCTGCTGTGAACATGGTTCCTCCTCCTCCTTATCCTCCACCTTGTCATCCTCCAGAACTGTGCCCTGGCTGGACAATTGTGCACCTTTGGTTTGTGGGTGCAGTAACGCACCCTCGGAGCCACTTGGGAATGACTGGCCAGAAACCCTACGAAATGATTCCTCTTCCTCCTCCTGTGCCACATCCTCTTCCATCATCGCCAGGAGCATTTTTTCAAGGAGGCATAGAAGTGGGATACTAAGGCTGAGAATGGCGTTATTGGCACTGGCCATGTTGCTGGAGTACTCAAAACAGCGCAACAAGGAACACAGGTCTCGCAGGGAGGCCCAGTCATTGGTGGTGAAGTGGTGCTGTTCTGCCGAGCGACTCACCCGTGCGTGCTGCAGCTGAAACTCCACTTTCGCCTGCTGCTGCTCGCACAGTCTGGCCAGCATGTGCAAGGTGGAGTTCCACCTTGTGGGCATGTCACATATGAGGTGGTGAGCGGGAAGGCCGAAGTTGCGCTGCAGCACTGACAGGCGAGCAGCAGCAGGGTGAGAACGCCGAAAGCGTGCACAGACGGCCCGCACGTTTTGCAGCTCTGACATATCAGGGTAAGTTTTAAGTAATCTCTGCACCACCAAATTCAGCACATGCGCTAGGCAAGGGATGTGTGTCAAACCGGCTAGACCCAGAGCTGCTACGAGATTTCACCCATTATCGCACACCACCAGGCCGGGCTTGAGGCTGACTGGCACAAACCACTCATCGGTCTGTTGTTCAAGGCCCGTCCACAGCTACTGCGTGGTGTGGGATTTGTCCCCCAAACAGATACGTTTTTAAAATGCCTGCTGTCCTATACCCCTGGCTGTACTGAAGTTGGTGGTGAAGATGTTACGCTGACCGGATGAGGAGTTGCTAGAGGATGAGGAAGCAGAGTAGGAGGAGGAAGCAACAGGAGGCAAGCTGAAGTGCCCTGCAATCCTCGGTGGTGGAAGGACTGCTATCCGCCTCAGGCCCAGCCGCCACTGCATTTACCCAGTGTGCTGTTATAGAGATATAACGGCCCTGACCGTGCTTACTGATCCACGTATCCATAGTCAGGTCCACCTTGCCACAGATGGCGTTGCACAGTGCACACCAGATTTTGTTGCTCTGCACACTTTCGAAAGCCCCAGCAGTTGGCACCTGTGTTTCGTCATCATCCGAGACGTGTTGCGATTGTCCTCCCATGTACTCATCTTGAAAACTACGTGGTTAGGCATCGGTGCACTCTATCTCTTCCACTTCTGGGGCAGGGCTAGGTGGATGGCCCTGGGAAACTCTGCTAACAGAGTCATCAAAAAGCAGAAGAGACTGCTGCATGACTTGGGGCTCAGACTGCTTGGCTAATTTGCAATGGGGTGAGGTGAAAGACTGATGGACATCGGCTGCAGGTGCCAACTGTGGTCTTTCAGCATGAAACTGGGTGGGAGACAATGTGAAGGAACTGGATCCACTGTCAGCAACCCAATCTACTATCGCCCGTGCTTGTTCAGGCTTCACCATTCGTAGAGCCGCATTAGGCCCGACCAAATACCGCTGCAGGTTTTGTCGCCTTCTCACACCTGAGGAAGGGGTTTCACTTGTGCGTGTAGCTGGCACAGATCGACCATGTCCTCTCCCTGCAACAGGAGCTCCACCAGCAGCACCACGACCTGGGCCACGTCCCTTATTTAACGCTTTCCTCATATTTCTTTAATTTAGGATCTTGCCCTAAATGGGTGTTTAATTAATAGTAGAATAGAATGACAGTATGTACAGGGTGTATCTCACACTGCCTGAACCAGACTAGGCCTCAATTAAAGATTTCTTTGCCCAAAATGGCTATATTTCAAATGCCTGAATCAAACCCCTGTATGTAAAGGGTGTATCTCACACGGCCTGAACCAGTGTCGGCCTGAATTAAATATTGGTGCACCAAATGGGAGTATTTCAAATCTCTGAATTTAACCCAAATGTATTAAGGGTGTATCTCACAATGACATATCCACAAAGGCTGCCAAATGAACTTTTTTTGCACAAACGGGTATTTGTTTAATAACTCAAAATGGCAGCAGTATATAACCCAGGAATTTCATAAATGCTTATGTTGCAAGGCCTGAAATATTCTGTATTTTGCCCCAAAAAGGGTGTTTTATTAATCAAAGAATATAAGCCCTGTATATACATGGAGTCACGGCCTGACCCATTGTAGGCCTGAATTAAAGATTTCCTTGCCCAAAATGGCTGTAATTCAATAACCTGAATCAAATCCCTGTATGCAAATCTCACATCCCAGATTTTCCATACAACCTGTTGAGAGGAAAGCTATTTAAGAGTCGGCCGTTAATACAGATCAGATATAGCCACTGAGTATAGGCTTTGAAACGCGAGATTAGAACAGACGACAACGTCCGGTGCTTGAGAGGGAAAAGCAGGAAGCGAACCACATCTCCATCACCTGCATAGATCCGATCTGGAGATACGAGGGACGCCAGAAACATTCCCGGACCCAGATCACACAGCAGAGCTACATGTACCAACTTAAACAGACCACTGCATCTGCACTGAGGTAATACAGAAGCCTGCCAATTACGATCTCCATAGAGGTAAGCTTACCCTCCATCTACTACACGTGGGATGCCACGCATAGAGAAGATTGCATCTAAGTGTGAGTACTCAATTCATCTCAGTGAATCCCTATTTAATTCACCGATTAACTTTGATTATGTCCAACTAAAGTGGAAATCGAAACATTGCATACGAATGTACAGACTGCTACTTTGGACATAGACTGCAACATTGTATACAAGTCAAATAACAAGTAACATCTCTGGTATCTCTTATATGGAGAAGTTTAGCATATCAGGTAATTGATTTATATGTGCCTGTGATCACTTTTTTAGAATTTTATATTTAGAGCATATCTTTTTTTTTTCTTTTGAGCACATTTGCACTTTTGGAGGAGTATTGGCTATTTGATACAAATGTGCCACATATTTTGGATTAACCCTTAATGGGTTGCTTGACACATCCATTAGTTTATATATTTATAGACTGAACTTATATAGATTTTTTTTTTAACATATATTGACTTTTTGCCCATGATTATCTGGATACCATTGCTGCTATATAAATATATGAGACACTTGAAGACATTGTCATCATGCTATTAACGTACGTTACCAATCTTACGAGATATCGGATCATTTCTAGCCTGTGACTATATCCACTTCGAGAGCAATTGCTCCATATTACTTAATTTCACCTGGATTTTGGATCCCATAATTTTTTTCTTGTGATTCAGACAGCCGCCCTACACTGGATGCCTACAGATTTCTATTACGTGGTTGCTGATCCATATTTTTAAGGCTACTTTCACACTAGCGTTCGGCTGTCCGCTTGTGAGCTCCGTTTGGGTGTCCGCCTGGCTGTGCGGAGGCGTGTGGATCCGTCCAGACTTACAATGTTAGGCTACTTTCACACTAGCGTTCAGAACGGATCCGTCTGCATTATATTGTTAAAATATTTCTAAGTGTGAAAATAGCCTCAGACGGATCCGTCCAGACTTTCAATGTAAAGTCAATGAGGGACGGATCCGTTTGAAGATTGAGCCATAGTGTGTCATCTTCAAACGGATCCGTCCCCATTGACTTACATTGTAAGTCTGGACGGATCCGCACGGATCCGCACGGATCCGCACGGCCAGGCGGACACCCGAACGCTGCAAGCAGCGTTCAAGTGTCCGCCTGCTGAGCGGAGCCGAGGCTGAACGCTGCCAGACTGATGCATTCTGAGCGGATCCACGTCCACTCAGAATGCATTAGTGCTGGACGGAAGCGTTCGGGTCCGCTTGTGAGCCCCTTCAAACAGAGCTCACAAGCGGACAGCCGAACGCTAGTGTGAAAGTAGCCTAAGTCAATGGGGACGGATCCGTTTGAAGATGACACACTATGGCTCAATCTTCAAACGGATCCGTCCCCCATTGACTTTACATTGAAAGTCTGGACGGATCCGTCTGAGGCTATTTTCACACTTAGAAATATTTTAACAATATAAAGCAGACGGATCCGTTCTGAACGGAGCCACCGTCTGCATTATATGAGCGGATCCGTCTCAGACGGATCCGCTCTGAACGCTAGTGTGAAAGTAGCCTAAACAAGATCTTTCTTATAACTGCATGTTTTACTTTTTTATAACTGCATTTATACATATATGTATTACTTTTTGCAGCTCTGCATTGCCTTTTAGGGAATACTGGTCTGGACATTTTAGACATCTTTTTATATTTTTCATTGCTATATATTCTATTTGTGCTGACATTGAGAGATATACACTCACCTAAAGAATTATTAGGAACACCATACTAATACGGTGCTGGACCCCCTTTTGCCTTCAGAACTGCCTTAATTCTACATGGCATTGATTCAACAAGGTGCTGATAGCATTCTTTAGAAATGTTGGCCCATATTGATAGGATAGCATCTCGCAGTTGATGGAGATTTGAGGGATGCACACCCAGGGCACGAAGCTCCCGTTCCACCCCATCCCAAAGATGCTCTATTGGGTTGAGATTTGGTGACTGTGGGGGCCATTTTAGTACAGTGAACTCATTGTCATGTTCAAGAAACCAATTTGAAATGATTCGAGCTTTGTGACATGGTGCATTATCCTGCTGGAAGTAGCCATCAGAGGATGGGTACATGGTGGTCATGAAGGGATGGACATGGTCAGAAACAATGCTCAGGTAGCCCGTGGCATTTAAACGATGGCCAATTGGCACTAAGGGGCCTAAAGTGTGCCCAGAAAACATCCCCACACCATTACACCACCACCACAGCCTGCACAGGCAACTTGCAAATATGGCAACTTCGAGAATTTGTGAATATTTCGAATATAGTGCAAAATATTAGTTTTTTTTCGAATAATCGTCTTTTGTAAAGGGTGTATCTCACACGGCCTGAACCACTGTAGGCCTGAATTAAATATTGGTGCACCAAATGGCGGTATTTCAAATCTCTGAACAGCAGTGTAATAGCAAATTTTTGGTCATAGCATATTTTTCTATAGTTTAAAAGTGAGCAATAAGCCTATTTTAGTATGTCAACAGCAGAGTATATTTTGGCCCAAGAGATGTCCAGTTGCACCTGTTTATTCCCCCAAAAAACTGAATTTTATTTAAGTATGTATACATGTACATTTAGTATATTTTTGTATGTCACCAGCAGTGTTAAATTTTTGTAACACCCAGGGGATATACAATTGCAATCTACAAGCAGACATCCAATTGTGCCTGTTGTTTTTTTGCAAATATGTATTAATTGTTCTACAGTTTATATGTGTGCAATAAGCATAATTTAGCGTGTAAACAGCAGAAAAATAACATATTTTAGTAACAGCCAGTGAACGTCCAATTGTGCCTAAATTTCCCAAGTTTTTTTTTGCCACATGAATCCTCAAAAAGCAATGTGGTATGATGCATTCTGTTTGTCGACATGCAAAATATCACCATTTGTCACAAACTGGGAGAGGCAGAATGTTTGAACTCAGAGATCTTTGCTTATCACACTCTTGGAGAGTAGTACTCTCCTAGGCTGAGTTGTCAGCACTGTTTAACGCTGTGTGTCCAGGTGGTTGGGAGAACAACAAACTGCAATGACAGCTAGAAGTGCACAGAGACAAGATTGGTCTGGAGACTATGTGGGCAATCCCATGAAGAGCCCTTCGTAAGGGAATGTCACACTAGTACTACTACCAGGGTTATGGTGTGGAATGGCATAATGTACTATAGCCTTCATTTCAGGTACAGTACAGACCAAAAGTTTGGACACACCTTCTCATTCAAAGAGTTTTCTTTATTTTCATTACTATGAAAATTGTAGATTCACACTGAAGGCATCAAAACTATGAATTAACACATGTGGAATTATATACATAACAAAAAAGTGTGAAACAATGAAAAATATGTCATATTCTAGGTTCTTCAAAGTAGCCACCTTTTGCTTTGATTACTGCTTTTCACACTCTTGGCATTCTCTTGATGAGCTTCAAGAGGTAGTCACCTGAAATGGTTTTCACTTCACAGGTGTGCCCTGTCAGGTTTAATAAGTGGGATTTCTTGCCTTATAAATGGGGTTGAGACCATCAGTTGCGTTGTGGAGAAGTCAGGTGGATACTGAATAGACTGTTAGAATTTATATTATGGCAAGAAAAAAGCAGCTGCTACTTTCACACTAGCGTTCGATCGGATCCGTTCTGAACGGATCCGATCATATTAATGCAGACGGAGGCTCCGTTCAGTACGGATCCGTCTGCATTAATAACTTAGAAAAAATTCTAAGTGTGAAAGTAGCCTGAGCGGATCCGTTCAGACTTTCAATGTAAAGTCAATGGGGGACAGATCCGCTTGAAGATTGAGCCATATGGTGACATCTTCAAGCGGATCCGTTCCCATTGACTTACATTGTAAGTCTGAACGGATCCGCTCGCCTCCGCACGGCCAGGCGGACAGCTGAACGCTGCAAGCAGCGTTCAGCTGTCCGCCTGTCCGTGCGGAGGCGAGCGGAGCGGAGGCTGAACGCCGCCAGACTGATGCAGTCTGAGCGGATCCGCTCCATTCAGACTGCATCAGGGCTGGACGGAGGCGTTCGGGTCCGCTCGTGAGCTCCTTCAAACGGAGCTCACGAGCGGACCAACGAACGCTAGTGTGAAAGGAGCCTAAGTAAAGAAAAACGAGTGACCATCATTACTTTAAGAAATGAAGGTCAGTCAGTCCGAAAAATTGGGAAAACTTTGAAAGTGTCCCCAAGTGCAGTCACAAAAATCATCAAGCGCTACAAAGAAACTGGCTCACAATCGGACCGCCCCAGGAAAGGAAGACCAAGAGTCACCTCTGCTGCGGAGGATAAGTTCATCCGAGTCACCAGCCTTAGAAATCGCAGGTTAACAGCAGCTCAGATTAGAGACCAGATCAATGCCACACAGAGTTCTAGCAGCAGACATATCTCTAGAACAACTGTTAAGAGGAGACTGTGTGAATCAGGTCTTCATGGTAGAATATCTGCTAGGAAACCACTGCTAAGGACAGGCAACAAGCAGAAGAGACTTGTTTGGGCTAAAGAACACAAGGAATGGACTTTAGACCAGTGGAAATCTGTGCTTTGGTCTGATGAGACCAAATTTGAGATCTTTGGTTCCAACCATTGTGTCTTTGTGCGACGCAGAAAAGGTGAACGGATGGACTCTACATGCCTGGTTCCCACCGTGAAGCATGGAGGAGGAGGTGTGATGGTGTGGGGCTGCTTTGCTGGTGACACTGTTGGGGATTTATTCAAAATTGAAGGCATACTGAACCAGCATGGCTACCACAGCATCTTGCAGCGGCATGCTATTCCATCCGGTTTGCATTTAGTTGGACAATTATTTATTTTTCAACAGGAAAATGACCCCAAACACACCTCCAGGCTGTGTAAGGGCTATTTGACCATGAAGGAGAGAGATGGGGTGCTGTGCCAGATAACCTGGCCTCCACAGTCACCGGACCTGAACCCAATCGAGATGGTTTGGGGTGAGCTGGGCCGCAGAGTGAAGGCAAAAGGGCCAACAAGTACTAAGCATCTCTGGGAATTCCTTCAAGACTGTTGGAAGACCATTTCAGGTGACTACCTCTTGAAGCTCATCAAGAGAATGCCAAGAGTGTGCAAAGCAGTAATCAAAGCAAAAGGTGGCTACTTTGAAGAACCTAGAATATGACATATTTTCAGTTGTTTCACACTTTTTTGTTATGTATATAATTCCACATGTGTTAATTCATAGTTTTGATGCTTTCAGTGTGAATCTACAATTTTCATAGTCATGAAAATAAAGAAAACTCTTTGAATGAGAAGGTGTGTCCAAACTTTTGGTCTGTACTGTATATGGCGTCACATTCATTTGGTCATGGAAACAGTGACATAACAATTTAAATTATAGTTCCCTGGGGGCTGTTTTTTAACAGGACAATGCCAGGCCACATATTGTTCTTGCTACTATGAGCAGCTACGTGGTCTAAACATATTACCATGGCCTGCGGCATCTCTGAACTTCTCTTCCATAGAGTACATCTGGTACATCATTGGTCGGCAATTGTATATGGAGTTACCAGCAGCAGATCTTGATTATTGGCATGCCCAACTGCATACTGCATTGCATAACATTCCTTAAACATTAATAACTTCATTGATCGCATGTGAAGGATTTATGCTTCTCCATCTGGTGGATCAACTTCAGGATAAAAAAAACTGCAACAAAACCTAACACAAAAACCTGTGTGTGATACCACCCTTAATGTAATTTCTCAATTCCCTTTTTACTAAGGCCCCCTGCACATGACTATATCCATTTTGCTCTTCATGAAAAAAGTCTGAAAAATGTTTTTTGCAGACCCATAAAAATTAATGAGTCCATGTGCGATCCACAAAAAATGCAGAAAGGACACAGACCAAAAATACAGTCATATTCATGAGGTCTAAAAGTAATATTTCTTAACTATTTTATTGATTCTTTTGCCCATGCCTGAATACTCCTGAACTCTTCAACTTTGTTAATAAAGTGTCCCTGGTATATTTAATGCTCAAAATATGTCATTGAATACATTTTATATGGGCTAATATGTTGTTTTCTATTGCTAGATAGCTGAGTGTATACCACTGTTTACAGTAGTTCCTGTTGCTTTTTATAGAATAAATATATTCTGCAGAGCTGAACAGGAACTAACATCACCCACACCAGTCCCTATACCCAGTGGTGCTTACAGTATAATTTTCTTATCTCAGATAGACACTGAATTTCATAAGACAAATACTGGTAAACAATCAGTATGATTTTGCAGGAGACAAACTGAATGCAGATGTTACCCTTCCTTGGACTTAAACCCAAAACCCAGTGTTACAAAGCATTGGTGCTAAATGCAAACCTTTCACTCTACTTTCCCAAACCTTATTTTAAGATAAGGTGGTTTGAGTAGTTGCATGTGTGTGTATGCAACACTCTTGTTATGGTTCTGGTTGAATGTTCTGTTTTCTTCCTAAATGTGATAAGTTGTCTAGTTTAAAGTGTGGGTCTCAGGTACAGCAATCAACTGCTATTATTTTATTTAACACAATTTTACTTCAATACTCAAAGGTGAGCTCCGCTTTACCCTCCTCTGTTTACTACTATATTTGAATTTACAGTATTAAATGCAATTATTATTTAAACTTCATAAAAGGATTGAATACACATAGTTATGTATTGTTCGCCTATTCACATTGCAAACGAGGAAATGATCAGTACATCTTCTGTATGTATTATTAAGTTATCAACAATAAAAATGACAACAAGCTATGGCTGCAGTTTAATAAATTGTGGAATTTACATTGCTTTTCTTTGTCATATTTTTCTTTTATTCCACACTCACCAACAAATGAGACGTAAATAAAAATTTTCAAAGATACATGGTTATAGCTAATGGTATATTCCTGTTTACATCCAATGCCTTCTGCATTTTGTTTAGCTGCAAAGGAAATTAGATTATTAAAATGCACAGTAAACCCACTTATAAAATAATATTTATGGGCAGCTATGAATTTTTATTTATTCAGGATTTTACAAAAGGAATTTTAGCACCATCAAGCATGTATAGTAACTTTCCCCATTCTCTGAAGAACAATAAAAGCATAGCACCTTTTAATATTGAAGAAGAAATACAACTATTGTATATGCATCCCAGCATCTGGAGATGAGGTAGCTTATGCTAAGAAACCGAATCCTTTTGCACCTGACAATTTGAGGGTAAAATGGAAATATTGTTCATATTCTGTACATAACAGTTTTCTGCATACAATTTATGGTACTTGCCTAAATGCTAACAGTAACATATGCTTGTGAGAAGTATAGTTTGGCACACAATATCAACATAATGAAGACTTGAAAAAAATATATAGTTTTTATACTGTACCTTGTAAATAAATATTTTTTTGTTTTACTCTTTGCAGTACAGCAATGCAAGTATGCAAATTCTAAAGAAATATCTGAAAAATTACAATCAACTGAAAACCAAAATGGGAAACCCATCAAGCTTTGTAACCCTTTGTAAGCAATTTCTATTTAATATGTACAGTACATTTGAGCTTCAAATTGTAACTAAAGCCCAATACTGATAAACCAGACATCATAAATTATCTAATCATAACTTTAGAACTTTTAATAACGTTAGCTTACCTCACAATTTAAAAATAAACATGGCAAACATGTAAAGCTTGATGAATTCATCCCAAAATGTTGGAAAGCAGAAGTCCATCAAACTGGAACAATTCAATTTGTTTTTAAACCTTTAAGGTACTTGGCATACATAGAAAAATCATGATTATTTTACCCCTTTTTTCTCAATTTGTCAGATTTTTTAAATGGAGAGCAAACATATGGAACACTATAAAAATATTGATTCGTGTATTATCTTCCTGCTCTTCAGATGGTTTAAAAAATGAAAAATAAATATTTTTAAGGAAGGCCAAGAAGTTAATAAAAAAGGGAAAATAATGAACAACTGTATGTACAGTGCTGGAGCACAGACAGCTACAGTTTTCAAGAGTCTCAGGATAACTTCAGTCAGTTTAAGTTCTTAGGTTGTTTGTTGGTGTGATTTACAAAAAGCAGACTGGCCCAATGTCAACTCCAAATTCTTGGTCTGCACCTCCGATGTCCACAGGAGCAATATCAATAATAGGCAAACGTTTCACATTCTGGGTCCTGTACTCAAACACAGTTTTACCGATATTTCCACTGCGCTTCTGGAAAGAGAAACAAACATGAATTTGTCATGTTGTGGGAATCCCTATTCAATATACAGTGCCGTGCACATGAGCATATTATGGCACCCTTACAACATATTTACGTCTTGTGAATTCATAAACACAGTAGGGCTCCACTTCTATTATGTCCTACTGGACCTTCCTATTGAATCTATGATTTTGTAAATAGAAATGCTAACTTTTTTCCTGTTGGATTTCTTATGCATCTATCAAATGCCATATTATAGAGATGATCTCCCATAGAAGCGATGTGTCTAGCAATGAACTATGTATTATGCCACCATATGGAGCACTATAGGGTGTCAGAATGAGTACTTATAGCTAATACACAGTCACAGTGGGATTTAATTTGCCTCAACTGTTTTCCTCCACCCAATACAATAATAATATCACTAGTGACTTTTTATAATAGTATAAATATGCGGCACACAGAATATTCTTTCCAATTTAAAGGTAATTTTATTTATTGATTTTCACAATTAAAGGTTCATGATCCAGTTTATAGGAATTAAAATGCTGCGTATCCACTATCCCTATATGAACAGGACGTTTCGGTCCATAGGGACCATCTTCAGCGGCTTGGAGTTTCTATAGGAAAATAATAGCACATGTTTAATGAGGTATCTGAACCCTTTGTGATAAATGAAGTATTCAATAGGGATATATATACACAATTGATATATACATAGTGAGGATACTTGTCACCTCAACTGAGGGTCAGTTGAAGTCACATGTATCAAATCCCCCCACTTCTAACTTGCTGGTATTGTGTCTCTTTAGTAGCATTAACAAAATCATTTTTGTATAATTATTATATAATTTTCCAAATATTTTTTCCTTTTATTTATTTTTGCTTTATTTAATGCATTTACTACTATATTTTCCATCTCCCTTCTATATTTATTTTATTTCATTTTGTTCTCCATAACTTTATCCTTTTACTCTATCTACATATATCACAACTTCTCACTATAGACCAGTGTTTCCCAACCAGTGTGCCTCCAGCTGTTGCAAAACTACAACTCCCAGCATGCCCGCACAACCAAAGACTGTCCAGGCATGCTGGGAGTTGTAGTTTTGCAACAGCTGGAGGCACACTGGTAGGGAAACACTGCTATAGACCATACATTTTTTACTTGTGGAACATATCACATGACACTATGGAACATATCCTCTACACCACCCATATCACATGGCAACATTATCATGTGACTGTACTCAATAGAGCCCATAGATCACACATAGAGGTCAGAATCTAGCACATTAAGCTGTGGAACACATCACATCAGGTCGCAACGTGATCACGTGACTGGCACTCAGCAAAGCCAATACACTTTAAATAGATGCCAGATCTGGCTGAAAATGCGATCCAGATATCCCTTTATCTCTGACCACAGGTATTTTACTTACTTTTGCCTACATGCATGCAGCTGTTTACATCCCTCTACCTTCACTATATTACTGACATCTCTGTATTCTCATTTCTGTTGCCTACTATGCTACCTTGTCTTTTAACTCGCATTCTATATATATCTATACTTCATACAACCACCATACTGCTATATACCATTTACCAGCTACCATCTCTAATATTGTCTAGTACATAAAGCAAAATGACATTTTGGTCTATAATCTCCTTACACCCGCACATTCTTCCCGTACTCTCTCTTTTCACCACTTTTCCTCTATATATTGGCCTCTATCCTCACTATGTATATAATCACTTGTGTATATATATACATATTAAATACTTCATTTATCACAAAGGGTTCAGATACCTCATTCTAGATGTGCTATTATTTTCCTATAGAAACTCCAAGCCGCTAAAAAAAGATCTCTATGGACCAAAACGTCTCGCTCACATATGGATAGTGGTTATGCAGCATTTAATTTTCTATAAACTGAATCCTGAACCTTTTATTGTGAAAAATCACTAAATAAAATTACCTTTAAATTGCAAAAAAATATTCTGTGTGCTGGATATTTATACTATAGTTGGATGAACGTCGGGTCTTTGCTGGAACCGGGAAGAGTAAAACAGTGTGCGGTACTCCATTCTCTAATATAATAGTGACTTTTTGTCATGGTTTTTGGTGCAAAAACACCACGTCCCCTTGTCCCTGAGCAGCACAGATCCACAAGCAGAGCACTGGGGCAACAACAGCCACCATGTAGCACCGCACCATGTAAACAGATGTCAAAAATTCACCTTTCCACATGGTCTCAGGATCTACAACCTGAGACCTAGTAGGAGTTTATTGACCCTTCGGCAGTCTCTAGCTAATTAAAAACACTGTGTAAGAGGAGTGCTGATACCACAGGAAAGAGACAGACACTGATACAATTCCAAAAAATAGAGAGAGAAAAGCATGGATCGCTATGCAATTGGTGCAGCACCACATGGCACTGTATACTACTAATTATGCTGAAAAGTGATGTTAGTTGTGCTGGAAAGCAACAATAGATCATTGCATAGCAAGTAGATATGCCATCCATGCATTTCTCTTTTTGTCGGTATATTGCATATTTTGCATAGTGCTCTTCTTTCTCTCCTGGTATCAGCACTCCCAAACTCCTACTGGTTCTCAGTTGGAATCCTTAAGCGCTCAAGGGGAACTTTTGGCATCTGTTCACATGGTGCAGTGCTGCATGGTTTCTGTGCAATTCTGGCAGCAGGGGTGCTGTCGGACTGCTTGGGTACACCACCTATTGGTGTGACATATGGCAATAAATTAGAAGGTATCCACTCGTAGAGGCGACCTTGACATGGTGAGTGGGTTTATGCATTTTGATCAAAACATATACAAATGCCTTATAGCATTGTATACTACTAACTAGAAAAGGTACAATTTCTGGGGAAATTGTGTGATGTGTTCTTGCCTCCACCAGTAGCTTACAACTGGAGTGGGCGGAGTAACTGGGTGGAGTGTAGACTCCGCCCACTTTTATACATTTTGACCTTTGTCTCACACTGACCCACCCTGCCGAGTTTGGGTGCTGTGAGAATGACAGCTGTTTAAAGGTTTCTTATAGAAGTCAATAGGGAAAATCTGATTGGTTGTTTGTGGCTCCGCCCACTTTTTAGCATCCCCAAAATGAGATATACATTGGCACAGTCCTCCAGTGACCAACTGTGCCAAGTTTCGGGAACCCTGCCATTAACAGTCTAAGAGCAGCGGCAGTTTGAATTTTTCCCATTTAAACAAATGGCTGAAATTTGATTGGCCGTTGTAGACCCCGCCCACTTTTTAATTTTTTTTGACCCCAGTCACCCAATGACCTACGGTGCCTAGTTTGGGTATTCTGGCTTAAATACTGTGAGAATGACAGCAATTTAAAAGTTTCTCATTGAAGTCAATAGGGAAAATCTGATTGGTGGTTTGTAGCTCCGCCCACTTTTTAATGTCCCCCAAAATGTGACAGAAATTTTCAGGTTGACCCCATGACTAAGTGACCCAAGTTTGGTGACTTTAGTTTAAAATCTGTGCGACTGGGAGAGATTTGAAAATTGTCCCTGTCAAAGTCAATGGGAAAAACGTGGATTTTGGGGGCCCTGTCCCAGGGGCCCGGAGGGTGGGATCGGGTAACAAAGCAAAAGCAAGGTACTTGGGTGGGTGCCGACCAAGTCTGCAAAGTTTGGAATTTGTACTCCTAAAAATGTGGGAGAAGTAGCAATTTGAAGGTCTCATTAAAGTCAATGGGGAGATTTTGATTGGTTCTGTGTGGCCCCGCCCACTTTTTGGGGTCCCCGAAATGTGCCCAAAGTTTTCGGGTTGACTCCATGACTAAGTGACCCAAGTTTGGTGACTTTAGTTTAAAATCTGTGCGAGTGGGAGCGATTTGAAAATTTACCCTGTCAAAGTCTATGGGAAAAAAGGGGGCTTCCGGGGCCCGCCACGGGGGCCCCGGGGGTGGGATCGCTCCACAAAGTAATAGCAATCCGATCGGGTACAATCTGCACGTTTTGGTAAATTTTTGTCTATGTAGTGTAAAAACTGTGGGAGGAGTTAGGGTGGCAAATTTGGCTATAATAATAATAATAATAACTAGAAAAGGTACAATTTCTGGGGAAATTGTGTGATGTGTTCTTGCCTCCACCAGTAGCTTACAACTGGAGTGGGCGGAGTAACTGGGTGGAGTGTAGACTCCGCCCACTTTTATAAATTTTGACCTTTGTCTCACACTGACCCACCCTGCCGAGTTTGGGTGCTGTGAGAATGACAGCTGTTTAAAGGTTTCTTATTGAAGTCAATAGGGAAAATCTGATTGGTTGTTTGTGGCTCCGCCCACTTTTTAGCATCCCCAAAATGAGATATACATTGGCACAGTCCTCCAGTGACCAACTGTGCCAAGTTTCGGAACCCTGCCATTAACAGTCTAAGAGCAGCGGCAGTTTGAATTTTTCCCATTTAAACAAATGGCTGAAATTTGATTGGCCGTTGTAGACCCCGCCCACTTTTTAATTTTTTTTTGACCCCAGTCACCCAATGACCTACGGTGCCAAGTTTGGGTATTCTGACTTAAATATTGTGAGAATGACAGCAATTTAAAGGTTTCTCATTGAAGTCAATAGGGAAAATCTGATTTGTTGTTGTTGGCTCCGCCCACTTTTTAAATTTTTGAATCCAAATTAATCTATCACCTGATTTCAGAGATTTGAAGCCCCTGACATCAATCATGGAAGCATTTTTCAATTTTCTGCATTTTTTTTTTTCCACATTGAAATCAATGAAAGAAATCTGATTGGTTGTTTTTGGCCCCGCCCTCTTTTCAAAATTTTAATCCTAATCCTAAATTGTCCAACTGTACCAAGTTTGGGGAACCTGCCATTAACAGTCTAAGAGCAGCGGCAGTTTGAATTTTTCCCATTTAAACAAATGGCTGAAATTTGATTGGCCGTTGTAGACTCCGCCCACTTTTTTATAAATTTTTGAATCCAGTCACCCAATGACCTACGGTGCCAAGTTTGGGTATTCTGGCTTAAATACTGTGAGAATGACAGCAATTTAAAGGTTTCTCATTAAAGTTAATAGGGAAAATCTGATTTGTTGTTGTTGGCTCCGCCCACTTTTTAAATTTTTGAATCCAAAGTAATCTATCACCTGATTTCAGCGATTTGAAGCCCCTGACATCAATCATGGCAGCATTTTTCAATTTTCTGAATTTTTTTTTTTCCATATTGAAATCAATGAAAGAAATCTGATTGGTTGTTTTTGGCCCCGCCCACTTTTCAAAATTTTAATCCTAATCCTAAATTGTCCAACTGTACCACGTTTGGGAAACCTGCCATTAACAGTCTAAGAGCAGCGGCAGTTTGAATTTTTCCCATTTAAACAAATGGCTGAAATTTGATTGGCCGTTGTAGACTCCGCCCACTTTTTCATTATTTTTTGAATCCAGTCACCCAATGACCTACGGTGCCAAGTTTGGGTATTCTGGCTTAAATACTGTGAGAATGACAGCAATTTAAAAGTTTCTCATTGAAGTCAATAGGAAAAATCTGATTTGTTGTTGTTGGCTCCGCCCACTTTTTAAATTTTTGAATCCAAAGTAATCTATCACCTGATTTCAGCGATTTGAAGCCCCTGACATCAATCATGGCAGCATTTTTCAATTTTCTGAATTTTTTTTTTTCCATATTGAAATCAATGAAAGAAATCTGATTGGTTGTTTTTGGCCCCGCCCACTTTTCAAAATTTTAATCCTAATCCTAAATTGTCCAACTGTACCAAGTTTGGGAAACCTGCCATTAACAGTCTAAGAGCAGCGGCAGTTTGAATTTTTCCCATTTAAACAAATGGCTGAAATTTGATTGGCCGTTGTAGACTCCGCCCACTTTTTCATTATTTTTTGAATCCAGTCACCCAATGACCTACGGTGCCAAGTTTGGGTATTCTGGCTTAAATACTGTGAGAATGACAGCAATTTAAAGGTTTCTTATTGAAGTCAATAGGGAAAATCTGATTGGTTGTTTGTAGCTCCGCCCACTTTTTAATGTCCCCAAAATGTGACAGAAATTTTCAGGTTGACCCCATGACTGAGTGACCCAAGTTTGGTGAGTTTCACTCCGAAGCTGTATGAGTGACAAACATTTGCATTTTTCCAATAAAACTCTATGGGAGAAAAAAAGAGGTTTTCGGGGGCCCGCCCCAGGGGCCCGGAGGGTGGGATCGGTTAACAAAGCACAAGCAAGATACTCGGGTATGTGCCGACCAAGAGTGCAAAGTTCGGTATTTATACTCCTAAATCTGTGGGAGGAGTAGCAATTTGAACGTCTCATTGTAGTCAATGGGGAGAATTTGATTGGTTCTGTGTGGCCCCGCCCACATTTTCGGGTCTCCGAAATGTGCTAACAAATTGCGCGTTGACCCCATGACTAAGTGACCCAAGTTTGGTGACTTTAGTTTAAAATCTGTGCGACTGGGAGCGATTTGAAAATTGTCCCTGTCAAAGTCAATGGGAAAAACATGGATTTTGGGGGCCCTGTCCCAGGGGCCCGGAGGGTGGGATCGGGTAACAAAGCAAAAGCAAGGTACTCGGGTGGGTGCCGACCAAGTCTGCAAAGTCTGGAATTTGTACTCCTAAAAATGTGGGAGGAGTAGCAATTTGAAGTTCTCATTAAAGTCAATGGGGAGATTTTGATTGGTTCTGTATGGCCCCGCCCACTTTTTGGGGTCCCCGAAATGTGCCCAAAATTTTCGGGTTGACTCCATGACTAAGTGACCCAAGTTTGGTGACTTTAGCCTCAAAGCCTGGCGAGTGGGAGCGATTTGAAAATTTACCCTGTCAAAGTCTATGGGAAAAAAGGGGGCTTCCGGGGCCCGCCACGGGGGCCCCGGGGGTGGGATCGCTCCACAAAGTAATAGCAATCCGATCGGGTACAATCTGCACGTTTTGGTAAATTTTTGTCTATGTAGTGTAAAAACTGTGGGAGGAGTTAGGGTGGCAAATTTGGCTATAATAATAATAATAATAACTAGAAAAGGTACAATTTCTGGGGAAATTGTGTGATGTGTTCTTGCCTCCACCAGTAGCTTACAACTGGAGTGGGTGGAGTAACTGGGTGCAGTGTAGACTCCGCCCACTTTTATAAATTTTGACCTTTGTCTCACACTGACCCACCCTGCCGAGTTTGGGTGCTGTGAGAATGACAGCTGTTTAAAGGTTTCTTATTGAAGTCAATAGGGAAAATCTGATTGGTTGTTTGTGGCTCCGCCCACTTTTTAGCATCCCCAAAATGAGATATACATTGGCACAGTCCTCCAGTGACCAACTGTTCCAAGTTTCGGGAACCCTGCCATTAACAGTCTAAGAGCAGCGGCAGTTTGAATTTTTCCCATTTAAACAAATGGCTGAAATTTGATTGGCCGTTGTAGACCCCGCCCACTTTTTAAATTTTTTGACCCCAGTCACCCAATGACCTACGGTGCCTAGTTTGGGTATTCTGGCTTAAATACTGTGAGAATGACAGCAATTTAAAAGTTTCTCATTGAAGTCAATAGGGAAAATCTGATTGGTGGTTTGTAGCTCCGCCCACTTTTTAATGTCCCCCAAAATGTGACAGAAATTTTCAGGTTGACCCCATGACTAAGTGACCCAAGTTTGGTGACTTTAGTTTAAAATCTGTGCGACTGGGAGAGATTTGAAAATTGTCCCTGTCAAAGTCAATGGGAAAAACTTGGATTTTGGGGGCCCTGTCCCAGGGGCCCAGAGGGTGGGATCGGGTAACAAAGCAAAAGCAAGGTACTTGGGTGGGTGCCGACCAAGTCTGCAAAGTTTGGAATTTGTACTCCTAAAAATGTGGGAGAAGTAGCAATTTGAAGGTCTCATTAAAGTCAATGGGGAGATTTTGATTGGTTCTGTGTGGCCCCGCCCACTTTTTGGGGTCCCCGAAATGTGCCCAAAGTTTTCGGGTTGACTCCATGACTAAGTGACCCAAGTTTGGTGACTTTAGTTTAAAATCTGTGCGAGTGGGAGCGATTTGAAAATTTACCCTGTCAAAGTCTATGGGAAAAAAGGGGGCTTCCGGGGCCCGCCACGGGGGCCCCGGGGGTGGGATCGCTCCACAAAGTAATAGCAATCCGATCGGGTACAATCTGCATGTTTTGGTAAATTTTTGTCTATGTAGTGTAAAAACTGTGGGAGGAGTTAGGGTGGCAAATTTGGCTATAATAAGAATAAGAAGAATAATAATAATATACTTGTGAGATAATAGTATGTGGTCTTGCTATGCAAGAACACATAATAATAATAACTAGAAAAGGTACAATTTCTGGGGAAATTGTGTGATGTGTTCTTGCCTCCACCAGTAGCTTACAACTGGAGTGGGCGGAGTAACTGGGTGGAGTGTAGACTCCGCCCACTTTTATAAATTTTGACCTTTGTCTCACACTGACCCACCCTGCCGAGTTTGGGTGCTGTGAGAATGACAGCTGTTTAAAGGTTTCTTATAGAAGTCAATAGGGAAAATCTGATTGGTTGTTTGTGGCTCCGCCCACTTTTTAGCATCCCCAAAATGAGATATACATTGGCACAGTCCTCCAGTGACCAACTGTGCCAAGTTTCGGGAACCCTGCCATTAACAGTCTAAGAGCAGCGGCAGTTTGAATTTTTCCCATTTAAACAAATGGCTGAAATTTGATTGGCCGTTGTAGACCCCGCCCACTTTTTAATTTTTTTTGACCCCAGTCACCCAATGACCTACGGTGCCTAGTTTGGGTATTCTGGCTTAAATACTGTGAGAATGACAGCAATTTAAAAGTTTCTCATTGAAGTCAATAGGGAAAATCTGATTGGTGGTTTGTAGCTCCGCCCACTTTTTAATGTCCCCCAAAATGTGACAGAAATTTTCAGGTTGACCCCATGACTAAGTGACCCAAGTTTGGTGACTTTAGTTTAAAATCTGTGCGACTGGGAGAGATTTGAAAATTGTCCCTGTCAAAGTCAATGGGAAAAACGTGGATTTTGGGGGCCCTGTCCCAGGGGCCCGGAGGGTGGGATCGGGTAACAAAGCAAAAGCAAGGTACTTGGGTGGGTGCCGACCAAGTCTGCAAAGTTTGGAATTTGTACTCCTAAAAATGTGGGAGAAGTAGCAATTTGAAGGTCTCATTAAAGTCAATGGGGAGATTTTGATTGGTTCTGTGTGGCCCCGCCCACTTTTTGGGGTCCCCGAAATGTGCCCAAAGTTTTCGGGTTGACTCCATGACTAAGTGACCCAAGTTTGGTGACTTTAGCGTCAAAGCCTGGCGAGTGGGAGCGATTTGAAAATTTACCCTGTCAAAGTCTATGGGAAAAAAGGGGGCTTCCGGGGCCCGCCACGGGGGCCCCGGGGGTGGGATCGCTCCACAAAGTAATAGCAATCCGATCGGGCACAATCTGCACGTTTTGGTAAATTTTTGTCTATGTAGTGTAAAAACTGTGGGAGGAGTTAGGGTGGCAAATTTGGCTATAATAAGAATAAGAAGAATAATAAGAACTAGAAAAGGTACAATTTCTGGGGAAATTGTGTGATGTGTTCTTGCCTCCACCAGTAGCTTACAACTGGAGTGGGCGGAGTAACTGGGTGGAGTGTAGACTCCGCCCACTTTTATACATTTTGACCTTTGTCTCACACTGACCCACCTTGCCGAGTTTGGGTGCTGTGAGAATGACAGCTGTTTAAAGGTTTCTTATTGAAGTCAATAGGGAAAATCTGATTGGTTTTTGGCCCCGCCCACTTTTCTGAATTTTAATCCTAATCCTAAATTGTCCAACTGTACCAAGTTTGGGGATCCTGCCATTAACAGTCTAAGAGCAGCGGCAGTTTTAAATTTTCCCATTAAAACATATAGCTGAAATTTGATTGGCCGTTGTAGACCCCGCCCACTTTAAAACATTTGAATTCTAGTCACCTATTAACCGAATATATTAAGTTTAACAACCCTGCCATTAACAATGTTGAAATGGCAGCAATTTAAAATTTTCTCATTGAAGACAATAGGGAAAATCTGATTTGTTGTTGTTGGCTCCGCCCACTTTTAAATTTTTTGAATCCAAAGTAATCTATGACCTGATCTCAGCGATTTGAAGCCCCTGACATCAATCATGGCAGCATTTTTCAATTTTCTGAATTTTTTTTTTTCCATATTGAAATCAATGAAAGAAATCTGATTGGTTGTTTTTGGCCCCGCCCACTTTTCAAAATTTTTATCCTAATCCTAAATTGTCCAACTGTACCAAGTTTGGGAAACCTGCCATTAACAGTCTAAGAGCAGCGGCAGTTTGAATTTTTCCCATTTAAACAAATGGCTGAAATTTGATTGGCCGTTGTAGACTCCGCCCACTTTTTCATTATTTTTTGAATCCAGTCACCCAATGACCTACGGTGCCAAGTTTGGGTATTCTGGCTTAAATACTGTGAGAATGACAGCAATTTAAAAGTTTCTCATTGAAGTCAATAGGGAAAATCTGATTTGTTGTTGTTGGCTCCGCCCACTTTTTAAATTTTTGAATCCAAAGTAATCTATCACCTGATTTCAGCGATTTGAAGCCCCTGACATCAATCATGGCAGCATTTTTCAATTTTCTGAAATTTTTTTTTTCCATATTGAAATCAATGAAAGAAATCTGATTGGTTGTTTTTGGCCCCGCCCACTTTTCAAAATTTTAATCCTAATCCTAAATTGTCCAACTGTACCACGTTTGGGAAACCTGCCATTAACAGTCTAAGAGCAGCGGCAGTTTGAATTTTTCCCATTTAAACAAATGGCTGAAATTTGATTGGCCGTTGTAGACTCCGCCCACTTTTTCATTATTTTTTGAATCCAGTCACCCAATGACCTACGGTGCCAAGTTTGGGTATTCTGGCTTAAATACTGTGAGAATGACAGCAATTTAAAGGTTTCTTATTGAAGTCAATAGGGAAAATCTGGTTGTTTGTAGCTCCGCCCACTTTTTAATGTCCCCAAAATGTGACAGAAATTTTCAGGTTGACCCCATGACTGAGTGACCCAAGTTTGGTGAGTTTCACTCCGAAGCTGTATGAGTGACAAACATTTGCATTTTTCCAATAAAACTCTATGGGAGAAAAAAAGAGGTTTTCGGGGGCCCGCCCCAGGGGCCCGGAGGGTGGGATCGGTTAACAAAGCACAAGCAAGATACTCGGGTATGTGCCGACCAAGAGTGCAAAGTTCGGTATTTATACTCCTAAATCTGTGGGAGGAGTAGCAATTTGAACGTCTCATTGTAGTCAATGGGGAGAATTTGATTGGTTCTGTGTGGCCCCGCCCACATTTTCGGGTCTCCGAAATGTGCTAACAAATTGCGCGTTGACCCCATGACTAAGTGACCCAAGTTTGGTGACTTTAGTTTAAAATCTGTGCGACTGGGAGCGATTTGAAAATTGTCCCTGTCAAAGTCAATGGGAAAAACATGGATTTTGGGGGCCCTGTCCCAGGGGCCCGGAGGGTGGGATCGGGTAACAAAGCAAAAGCAAGGTACTCGGGTGGGTGCCGACCAAGTCTGCAAAGTCTGGAATTTGTACTCCTAAAAATGTGGGAGGAGTAGCAATTTGAAGTTCTCATTAAAGTCAATGGGGAGATTTTGATTGGTTCTGTATGGCCCCGCCCACTTTTTGGGGTCCCCGAAATGTGCCCAAAATTTTCGGGTTGACTCCATGACTAAGTGACCCAAGTTTGGTGACTTTAGCGTCAAAGCCTGGCGAGTGGGAGCGATTTGAAAATTTACCCTGTCAAAGTCTATGGGAAAAAAGGGGGCTTCCGGGGCCCGCCACGGGGGCCCCGGGGGTGGGATCGCTCCACAAAGTAATAGCAATCCGATCGGGTACAATCTGCACGTTTTGGTAAATTTTTGTCTATGTAGTGTAAAAACTGTGGGAGGAGTTAGGGTGGCAAATTTGGCTATAATAATAATAATAATAACTAGAAAAGGTACAATTTCTGGGGAAATTGTGTGATGTGTTCTTGCCTCCACCAGTAGCTTACAACTGGAGTGGGCGGAGTAACTGGGTGGAGTGTAGACTCCGCCCACTTTTATAAATTTTGACCTTTGTCTCACACTGACCCACCCTGCCGAGTTTGGGTGCTGTGAGAATGACAGCTGTTTAAAGGTTTCTTATTGAAGTCAATAGGGAAAATCTGATTGGTTGTTTGTGGCTCCGCCCACTTTTTAGCATCCCCAAAATGAGATATACATTGGCACAGTCCTCCAGTGACCAACTGTGCCAAGTTTCGGGAACCCTGCCATTAACAGTCTAAGAGCAGCGGCAGTTTGAATTTTTCCCATTTAAACAAATGGCTGAAATTTGATTGGCCGTTGTAGACCCCGCCCACTTTTTAATTTTTTTTACCCCAGTCACCCAATGACCTACGGTGCCTAGTTTGGGTATTCTGGCTTAAATACTGTGAGAATGACAGCAATTTAAAAGTTTCTCATTGAAGTCAATAGGGAAAATCTGATTGGTGGTTTGTAGCTCCGCCCACTTTTTAATGTCCCCCAAAATGTGACAGAAATTTTCAGGTTGACCCCATGACTAAGTGACCCAAGTTTGGTGACTTTAGTTTAAAATCTGTGCGACTGGGAGAGATTTGAAAATTGTCCCTGTCAAAGTCAATGGGAAAAACGTGGATTTTGGGGGCCCTGTCCCAGGGGCCCGGAGGGTGGGATCGGGTAACAAAGCAAAAGCAAGGTACTTGGGTGGGTGCCGACCAAGTCTGCAAAGTTTGGAATTTGTACTCCTAAAAATGTGGGAGAAGTAGCAATTTGAAGGTCTCATTAAAGTCAATGGGGAGATTTTGATTGGTTCTGTGTGGCCCCGCCCACTTTTTGGGGTCCCCGAAATGTGCCCAAAATTTTCGGGTTGACTCCATGACTAAGTGACCCAAGTTTGGTGACTTTAGCGTCAAAGCCTGGCGAGTGGGAGCGATTTGAAAATGTACCCTGTCAAAGTCTATGGGAAAAAAGGGGGCTTCCGGGGCCCGCCACGGGGGCCCCGGGGGTGGGATCGCTCCACAAAGTAATAGCAATCCGATCGGGTACAATCTGCACGTTTTGGTAAATTTTTGTCTATGTAGTGTAAAAACTGTGGGAGGAGTTAGGGTGGCAAATTTGGCTATAATAAGAATAAGAAGAATAAGAATAACTAGAAAAGGTACAATTTCTGGGGAAATTGTGTGATGTGTTCTTGCCTCCACCAGTAGCTTACAACTGGAGTGGGCGGAGTAACTGGGTGGAGTGTAGACTCCGCCCACTTTTATAAATTTTGACCTTTGTCTCACACTGACCCACCCTGCCGAGTTTGGGTGCTGTGAGAATGACAGCTGTTTAAAGGTTTCTTATTGAAGTCAATAGGGAAAATCTGATTGGTTGTTTGTGGCTCCGCCCACTTTTTAGCATCCCCAAAATGAGATATACATTGGCACAGTCCTCCAGTGACCAACTGTGCCAAGTTTCGGGAACCCTGCCATTAACAGTCTAAGAGCAGCGGCAGTTTGAATTTTTCCCATTTAAACAAATGGCTGAAATTTGATTGGCCGTTGTAGACCCCGCCCACTTTTTAATTTTTTTTGACCCCAGTCACCCAATGACCTACGGTGCCTAGTTTGGGTATTCTGGCTTAAATACTGTGAGAATGACAGCAATTTAAAAGTTTCTCATTGAAGTCAATAGGGAAAATCTGATTGGTGGTTTGTAGCTCCGCCCACTTTTTAATGTCCCCCAAAATGTGACAGAAATTTTCAGGTTGACCCCATGACTAAGTGACCCAAGTTTGGTGACTTTAGTTTAAAATCTGTGCGACTGGGAGAGATTTGAAAATTGTCCCTGTCAAAGTCAATGGGAAAAACGTGGATTTTGGGGGCCCTGTCCCAGGGGCCCGGAGGGTGGGATCGGGTAACAAAGCAAAAGCAAGGTACTTGGGTGGGTGCCGACCAAGTCTGCAAAGTTTGGAATTTGTACTCCTAAAAATGTGGGAGAAGTAGCAATTTGAAGGTCTCATTAAAGTCAATGGGGAGATTTTGATTGGTTCTGTGTGGCCCCGCCCACTTTTTGGGGTCCCCGAAATGTGCCCAAAATTTTCGGGTTGACTCCATGACTAAGTGACCCAAGTTTGGTGACTTTAGCGTCAAAGCCTGGCGAGTGGGAGCGATTTGAAAATTTACCCTGTCAAAGTCTATGGGAAAAAAGGGGGCTTCCGGGGCCCGCCACGGGGGCCCCGGGGGTGGGATCGCTCCACAAAGTAATAGCAATCCGATCGGGTACAATCTGCACGTTTTGGTAAATTTTTGTCTATGTAGTGTAAAAACTGTGGGAGGAGTTAGGGTGGCAAATTTGGCTATAATAATAATAATAATAATATATATGTGAGATAATAGTATGTGGTCTTGCTATGCAAGAACACATAATAACTAGAAAAGGTACAATTTCTGGGGAAATTGTGTGATGTGTTCTTGCCTCCACCAGTAGCTTACAACTGGAGTGGGCGGAGTAACTGGGTGGAGTGTAGACTCCGCCCACTTTTATAAATTTTGACCTTTGTCTCACACTGACCCACCCTGCCGAGTTTGGGTGCTGTGAGAATGACAGCTGTTTAAAGGTTTCTTATTGAAGTCAATAGGGAAAATCTGATTGGTTGTTTGTGGCTCCGCCCACTTTTTAGCATCCCCAAAATGAGATATACATTGGCACAGTCCTCCAGTGACCAACTGTGCCAAGTTTCGGGAACCCTGCCATTAACAGTCTAAGAGCAGCGGCAGTTTGAATTTTTCCCATTTAAACAAATGGCTGAAATTTGATTGGCCGTTGTAGACCCCGCCCACTTTTTAATTTTTTTTGACCCCAGTCACCCAATGACCTACGGTGCCTAGTTTGGGTATTCTGGCTTAAATACTGTGAGAATGACAGCAATTTAAAAGTTTCTCATTGAAGTCAATAGGGAAAATCTGATTGGTGGTTTGTAGCTCCGCCCACTTTTTAATGTCCCCCAAAATGTGACAGAAATTTTCAGGTTGACCCCATGACTAAGTGACCCAAGTTTGGTGACTTTAGTTTAAAATCTGTGCGACTGGGAGAGATTTGAAAATTGTCCCTGTCAAAGTCAATGGGAAAAACGTGGATTTTGGGGGCCCTGTCCCAGGGGCCCGGAGGGTGGGATCGGGTAACAAAGCAAAAGCAAGGTACTTGGGTGGGTGCCGACCAAGTCTGCAAAGTTTGGAATTTGTACTCCTAAAAATGTGGGAGAAGTAGCAATTTGAAGGTCTCATTAAAGTCAATGGGGAGATTTTGATTGGTTCTGTAGTGGCCCCGCCCACTTTTTGGGGTCCCCGAAATGTGCCCAAATTTTCGGGTTGACTCCATGACTAAGTGACCCAAGTTTGGTGACTTTAGCGTCAAAGCCTGGCGAGTGGGAGCGATTTGAAAATTTACCCTGTCAAAGTCTATGGGAAAAAAGGGGGCTTCCGGGGCCCGCCACGGGGGCCCCGGGGTGGGATCGCTCCACAAAGTAATAGCAATCCGATCGGGTACAATCTGCACGTTTTGGTAAATTTTTGTCTATGTAGTGTAAAAACTGTGGGAGGAGTTAGGGTGGCAAATTTGGCTATAATAAGAATAAAGAATAGAACTAGAAAAGGTACAATTTCTGGGGAAATTGTGTGATGTGTTCTTGCCTCCACCAGTAGCTTACAACTGGAGTGGGCGGAGTAACTGGGTGGAGTGTAGACTCCGCCCACTTTTATAAATTTTGACCTTTGTCTCACACTGACCCACCCTGCCGAGTTTGGGTGCTGTGAGAATGACAGCTGTTTAAAGGTTTCTTATTGAAGTCAATAGGGAAAATCTGATTGGTTGTTTGTGGCTCCGCCCACTTTTTAGCATCCCCAAAATGAGATATACATTGGCACAGTCCTCCAGTGACCAACTGTGCCAAGTTTCGGAACCCTGCCATTAACAGTCTAAGAGCAGCGGCAGTTTGAATTTTTCCCATTTAAACAAATGGCTGAAATTTGATTGGCCGTTGTAGACCCCGCCCACTTTTTAATTTTTTTTGACCCCAGTCACCCAATGACCTACGGTGCCTAGTTTGGGTATTCTGGCTTAAATACTGTGAGAATGACAGCAATTTAAAAGTTTCTCATTGAAGTCAATAGGGAAAATCTGATTGGTGGTTTGTAGCTCCGCCCACTTTTTAATGTCCCCCAAAATGTGACAGAAATTTTCAGGTTGACCCCATGACTAAGTGACCCAAGTTTGGTGACTTTAGTTTAAAATCTGTGCGACTGGGAGAGATTTGAAAATTGTCCCTGTCAAAGTCAATGGGAAAAACGTGGATTTTGGGGGCCCTGTCCCAGGGGCCCGGAGGGTGGGATCGGGTAACAAAGCAAAAGCAAGGTACTCGGGTGGTGCCGACCAAGTCTGCAAGTCTGGAATTTGTACTCCTAAAAATGTGGGAGGAGTAGCAATTTGAAAGTTCTCATTAAAGTCAATGGGGAGATTTTGATTGGTTCTGTGTGGCCCCGCCCACTTTGGGGTCCCGAAATGTGCTAACAAATTCGGGTTGACCCATGACTAAGTGACCCAAGTTGGTGACTTTAGTTAAAATCTGGCGACTGGGAGCGATTTGAAAATTGTCCCTGTCAAAGTCAATGGGAAAAACCAGGATTTTGGGGGCCCTGTCCCAGGGCCCGGAGGGTGGGATCGGTAACAAAGCAAAAGCAAGGTACTCGGGTGGGTGCCGACCAAGTCTGCAAAGTGGAATTTGTACTCCTAAAATGTGGGAGGAGTAGCAATTTGAAGTTCTCATTAA